>NC_141037.1:55530000-55532500 GCF_052040795.2 Danio rerio | reverse complement strand
GTTTGTAAATAAATGTTCCTATTATTTAAAGGCTCTTATTTTTTAATTTTAAAAAAAATTAAATAAATGGACTAAAGTCTCTGGGTGTTGTTTACAAAAACAGCAGTTTATAATTTCGCATCTTGGTAAGTTATTTACTAGATATGTAGGAAGGAAATATGACTTTCCCCTTTGTATCCCATTGTGTTTGTTACAGCAATTCAATGTAGCTGAAACACAACAAAAAACATTGATTTAAGCTGTAATGGGTAATGTAGTTTAGTTTAAATATTACTAATTATTTAATTAAAGGCAAAGCTAACAAAAATAACAAACTAAACTAAAGACTAGACTAACAAAAATAGCTGAATGGCGCATACACTAACCTATAGGGTTGGGCAGGGGCGATTTAAGGATTTTCATTTTAGGGCGCCTCAGCTCCTTATAAGGTAAATTATATATATATATATATATATATATATATATATATATATATATATATATATATATATATATATATATATATATAATTTTATATTAAAAATTATAAAATTACAATGGGATACAAAGGGGAAAGTTTGCATGTTTTCCCCCGTGTTCGAGTGGGTTTCCTCCGGGTGCTCCAGTTTCCCCCACAGTCCAAAGACATGCGGTACAGGTGAATTGGGTAGGCCAAAATGTCCATAGTGTATGAGTGTGTATGGATGTTTTACAGAGATAAGTTTCAGCTGGAAGAGCATCTGCTGCATAAAACATGTGCTGGATTAGTCGAATATGAATATGAATAATATTCATTTATTTATTTATTCTGAATTAGTGATAATAATGTTACCTAATATAAAATGTATTAAATATAGTATGGTAAAAAATAAAAATAAATCTTTTTAGACTTGTACTCACAAAACAAATATAAATTAGGGAGGGAAAAGGATGTATTTATACCTCTGTGTATTTTTTCGATGTTTATTTTTATCTAGACCTGAATACGTAACTGTTTCAAAACTGCAAAGCTTTAGACTAAACAAACGCGTCATGGTTCCCTGTGCTCCAGCCGGCACTGAGCACTACATCAAGCTCTCTGTCTCATTTCCCCAGCGGAGCAGAAGACATGTGACCTGTTGTTTGATCAAAGAAAGACATTCCAATCAAATGTTTCAAAGTAGATTGCTCTATGCCTGAGGTCAGGTCAGTCATCCTCTTGCCATGTCATTGTTTACTATTGATGGGTTTTTAAGACCCTCAATGAATCAAAATCTGCTCACTAATGCATTCTGACTCTGTGCTGCAACTAGTACCCCAAGTCTCTGTTTGGATTAGTGAAGGTCTTTCAGTCAGACAAGAGGTTAAAGTTCACTAACGCAAGTAATTTTAACAAACGCTAGGAGTTACAAAATAAACAAAATATTATTCAGGCTCTTGTTGCTTTGAAAAAGGGAACTGTTTTCCCCCACTTTGTTCAGCACAACATTTAGCTAATCAAGAATCAAAAAGGAAAATTCCTTTAGTTTGGTTAAATTGCACTAGAGTTCGTTTTCCCTCTTGGTACGGTTCGTTTGGGGAGTTGTGAATGTAGCAATCGTACTCGAGTGCGCACTAAAAGCGGACCAAGAAAGCGTACAAATTACAAAGGAAAATTGTGATTTATTTCATAATTGTGAGTTACGATGACATTTTATTTTAAACTTTTCCAAAAAAAAATGCATTTTGTAGACAAGCAAAAAAAAATTATATTGCCTTATTTTTAGAAATAATATTTAGAAAATATAGTTTTTAGAAATATTTAACATTTTAAATTAAAAAAAAATCTGCCAGTGGGGTGAGCAAAAACCCCTAAATCCTGGACCCACTTATGCAAATAGTGTGGAAAGTGAGCAGACTGGAAGTCTCTGGCAAAAGACTGCTGTCATCCCTCATACTTCAGATCTTGAGGTAAATTCTTGCGGAAACCTTTTTTGCTTTTCCTACTGCCTGTACAACACAAACAGATCATTATCACAAATGTACAAAACCTATAATATAGATGTTACGATAAATCAAGTGTTATTTCAGTGTCATTTAAAACTATAGTTTGTATTAATGCTTTGAGATTTGGGACTTGAAGCAAACTACCCTGCTAAAAAGAAATCCAGCTTAAACCAGCCTAGGATGGTTGGCTGGTTTTAGCTGGTCAACCAGCCTGGTTTTAGAGGGTATTTGGCCACTTCCAGGCTGGTTTCCAGCCATTTCCAGCCTGATCTTAGCTGGTCAGGCTGGAAAGTGACCAGCTAAAACCATCTAAAACTAGCTTGACCATCCTGGTTTAAGCTGGACATAGCTAGTTTTGGCTGGGCTCCCAAAAGATGACAGCTAAAACCAGGCTGGAAATGGCTGGAAACCAGCCTGGAAGTGGCCAAAACCCCTCTAAAACCAGCCTGGTTGACCAGCTAAAACCAGCCAACCATCCTAGGCTGGTTTAAGCTGGATTTTTCAGCAGAGTAGGGTTTGAGTCTAGCAAAGTAAAGATCTGTGTTGGACCAATTTT
>NC_141037.1:55140000-55200000 GCF_052040795.2 Danio rerio | reverse complement strand
GTGCTTGACTGTATTTGAAGAGTTCAGATGCAAAAACCTCTATATGCCGTCTGAAAATTTCCTCTAAAAGGAGCATTTTTATCAGGCTCCAGGGGCGGACTGGCCATCTGGCAAATGCCAGAAGGGCCGGACCAATTTTTAAATGTGGGCCGGTCAGTTTTTTTTTTTTTTAATGTATTGTTTTTACGTGGAGGCAGCTTTTATCTCTTGCTAGATGTGATATTATGATGATGATAATAATAATAATAATAGTAATAATAATAAATGTTAAGCATTTGGACCAATATGCGACGGCCGCCTGATTTCAAGATGGGCCGAGGTTACCGTATTCAAACCAATTACGTTACGTTAACAATTTTTAACGTAATCAAAATCTGGCAAGAATGTCATATTACAGCCTGATCTCACGAGAAAACGTAAGTATTTTACGTTTTGCCAGTTTAGTGGCTAATTCGTACGAATTCGTACGAGTTCAGTCGTACGAAATGGTACGATTTTAAAAAGGAGGCGTGGCACCTGACCCCACCCCTAACCCCAACCGTCATTGGGGGACAAGCAAATCGTACTAAATTGTACGAATTAGATCGTACGAATTCATACGAATTAGCCACTAAATGAAAAAGTTACAAATTGCCGTGAGATTGTGTTGCATATTATTTTACCATCTGTACACCAAAATAAATAGTGAATGTGCGTGTCCATGGGTGGGGCTATGTCGGTGTGGTTATGTGCGCTGATGTGGCTACAGTGCCAGGGCTAAATTTTTGTCCCAGTCCGCCCCTGTCAGGCTCCTGTGTGTATGTGCAGTAATATCAATTTATGGCAAATAATAAGTCATTCTCCTGGTCTTTTAAGTGAAATATCTCAACATAAACAAAGGAGGAAAAAAGAAAAATGGTAATTTTTGATGGAAATTTCAGACAGCACTTAGAGGTTTTTACATCTGAACTCTTCATATAATCCAGTACTTTTCAGTAAGCAGCTTTAGGTATATGATTTATTTGCTTAAAGTATATCAGAGCCTTAAAGGAACACTGCTATATTCCTTAACGAAGCTGATCTCTTATTTTGGAAGGAGCACTTTTAGCTTAGCTTAGCATTGAATACATTATTGAATCAGATTAGGCCTTTAGCATCTCACTCAAAAATTTCAAAATATAAGTTTTAGACAATTTTCCTATTTGATGCTTCACTCTTCTTTGACATTGTTTGAAAACTGACAGAAAATTAAACATCGCTATATAGCTAGGAACTATACTCACCGGAAAATACTGTAGTATCAGTACATCTGCTGTAGTTGTGGTACTGTAATCAAATTCTTTTATTATTACACCAGAATGAGAGTACACTACCTGACAAAAGACTTGTCGCCTATCCAAGTTTTAGGAACAATTAATAATACCTTGATTTCTAGCTGATCATTGGTTTCAGAAGTGGCTTATGTAAAAGGTAAAGGAGATTACGCTTATTTGACCAAAATAAAATATGATCATGTCTTGATTTTGAATTATTTCATTAGGACAGTAAGGTCTGACTTTGCATAGACAAAAGTCTTCTTACTTAACAGAAATAATGTACAGTATAAAGGCCCGTAGCCAGACTGGTGAAAAGGGTGGTTCTTCTTTCTCAAAAAAGTGGACCTTTATGGTGTTATTTGCCCCATTTTTTTCTATTATAAGATTAAAATACTGAATTTGGGTGACTTTTTTTCAGCACTATTTTTTCAGCCTGATCTCACGAGAAAACATAAGTATTTTACGCTTTGCCAATTTAGTGGCTAATTCGTACAAGTTCAGTCATACGAAATTGTATGATTTTAAAAAGGAGGCGTGGCACCTAACCCTACCCCTAAACCCAACCATCATTGGGTGATGAGCAAATCGTACTAAATTGTACGAATTAGATCATACGAATTCATACGAAGAGATTGTGTTGATATTTTGGCAGAATTATCTTGTCAGATGGTCATTATAACCACACTTTTTGAAGTACCAAAATATTTCCTAAGTATTTTAGAGGAACATAACAAATATTTATTTTTAAAATACAAATTTATTTACATTTAGACATTTAGTCATTTAGCAGACACTTTTATCCAAAGTGACTTACAAATGAGGACAAGGAAGCAATTTACACAACTATAAGAGCAACAATGAATAAATGCTGCAGGCAAGTTTCACGTGTGTAAAGTCTAAGGGCTCTATTTTGACGTTCCATGCGCAGAGCGCAAAACAGGGCGCAAACGCTTTCAGGGCGTGTCAGGACGCGTTTTTGCTAATTTAAGGACGGGAAATCTGCCTTGCTCCGTGGCGCATGGTCTAAAAGGCTTGAGTTTATTTTCTTAATGAGTTATAGGTGTGTTTTGAGAATAAACCAATCAGAGTCTCATCTCCCATTCCCTTTAAGAGTCAGCTGCGTCGCGCCAAGAGCGCATTCGCTATTTACAGGACGCAAAGTAAGTCTAAGTGGAAAAAATGAGCATTTCACAAGCAAACAGTTCACAGTTAACAGTTTTTTTTTTAAACAGAAAACTGTTAAACAGAGCATCTACTGCATGAGAATGAGAGATAATGGATCTACTTTCACTTTCGCTCTTGAATAGGGAAACCTTTACGCACAGACATCAATTAGTTAAATACTTTTGTTTGTTAACCGCAAATATTAGTTTCAAAACTATTTCTAAATTCAGTTCTAATTTCCAGCAAACGAATAAATGAATAATAATAACAAAATGTGCTCAAAAACCTGAGTTATATCCTAAAACACATGCTGTGCCCCATATGGTCTAAAACCTGACAGGTGGGCAAATCTAAGCTTGTTTTTAATAAAACAAATATAAATATGGATATAATAAATAATACTGCTAATAATAATAACATTATACAAAAGCAAATTGTTATGAATGAACTGAAAAAGCCTCCCGAGAGGAAGAAGACATAAAAGCAGTGATTTTTCATATTTATGTAGGCTGTAAAATAATATGTTTTGTAATATTTTAATCCTTTATATTTATATTCTATATCTATTCTTATTATATCCTATATATATCCTTAATATTTACATTTTTTCATATGTAAAGATATTTGCCTATTGCTCTCTTGTGCGTATTAAGCAGTGTGTAAGCGAGGCGCAACTCTGCGCCGGAGTTTAGACCGGGTTTGTTTTGGTCTAATGAAAAATCTATTATAGATTCTCAAAATAGCGACGCACCAGCGGTCCGCCTCAGAACGCCTTCCTTTTTAGACCAGAACGCCTATGGGCGCACAAATGAGCGCTAATGCATTTGCTATTTAAAGAGCGTAGCGCAACGCCTCAAAACCACTCTTGCGCCAAGCTGAAACTACCAAAAGACTACTGCGCCACGACTTGCGCCACACTGCACCGGGTGTATGATAGGGCCCTAAGAAGGAAAGCATTAGATTTTTTTTTCTTTTTTGAGTACAGTTAGTGGTATCGCCAGAGAGGCAATTGCAGATTAGGAAGGGAAGTAGAGACTAAATAGTTGAGTTTTTAGTCGTTTCTTGAAGACAGCGAGTGACTCTGCCGTTCTGATGCAGTTAGGGAGTTCATTCCACCAACTGGGCAGACTGAACGCGAGAGTTCAAGAAAATGATTTCTTCCCTCTTTGGGATGGAACCATGAAGCGACGTTCATTCACAGAACGCAAGTTTCTGGAGGGCACATAAATCTACAGCAGTGAGAGCAGATAAGGAGCAAAGCCAGAGGTCGCTTTGTAGGCAAACATCAGAGCTTGGAATTTGATGCGAGCTGCAACTGGCAGCCAGTGCAAACGCATGAGCAGCGGAGTGACATGTGCTCTTTTAAAGACCACTCATGCTGCTGCGTTCTGAAGCATCTGAAGAGACTGCTATTCTGTTGGTCTCGTTGCTAAAGTGCTTCTCTTGCTAACTAAACCTAGCGTGCTCAATATATAGTCTTTACACCCGAAACTGCGGCGGGGGACGCGAAACCGTCCATGCTCGACACACAAGCTCTTATAGTAACCAAGGAAACAGTGGGTAAACTTTTCTAGTACCATACACAGAGCTGAAAACAAGTTTAAATGTCCTACAACCTTACACAAACTGAAAACAAGTCTAAGTGTCCTCAAACCATACACAACAACTGAAAACAAGTCTAAATGTACTTACAAGCTGTTGGTCTCGTTGCTAAAGTGCTTCTCCTCCTCTTAAAATTTATTATATCATATATCATTAGAAAAAAAGTTTTAAATTAAAAACTGTAGCTTATTGCAATTTATTAGGCAAATAACAACCTGGCCAGCACATTCAACTTTCCTCAGTCAGAATTTGGCCATTTAAATAATAAAAAAAGAAAACATTATAGTAATAATTTAGAGTTTCACATTTGTTCTAGCCTCTCTTGTAAACAAAAAAAGTACATTTGAAAATTCATGGATAATAACAATAGCCAAAGGAGTATTTAAATTGATTTTAATATGGGCCGCTTCTGGTGCTTCACACTTTTTTATTGGTCATGTATTTTTAAAGAATAAGGTCCAGGATTTAGAATAAAAGTTACTTGTCAAATGTTTTCCCTATTTAAAAACAATACAGTAAAGAAAGATGACTTCGCTTATGTCCGATGTTTTCTTGCACAGCTGGATGTTGGACACTTCACATCAGGATTCCGCTTAGTCTTAAAGTCTTCTTCGATGGGTTATTTTTACTTTTTATGTTGGCACAGCAGTCAAAATAAGGCAAAATGAGCTCATGTATGGGACAAATTCTGGACGTTTGTCAGTTAGCGGTCTTCCGAACCACCCGAAACCCCCCCCTGGCTACAGGCCTGGTATAGAATAAAAAAATCATGGTGCAGTGGAAAAAGATTTAATATTGTGTGTGACTCCCATGAGCTAAGAGGACTGCATTTATACATCTCTGCAATGACTCAAATCACTTATTAATAAAGTCATCTGGAATGGCAAAGAAAGCCTTCTTGCAGGACTCCCAGAGTTCATCAAGAATCTTTGGAGTCATCTTCAATGCCTCTTCCTTCATCTTACCCAAGACATGCTCAATAATGATAATTACTGGTGACTGGGAAGGCCAATTCTGGAGCACCTTGACCTCCTTTGCTCAAGTTTTCGTACACATAACTACAAAAAGAGTCAATCTTTAAATAGGAAAATGATTAAAACTCGTGTTTGCATGTTAAAAAAAGAAAAGTACTTGGCAAAGAGTAAATGAATGTGTATATAAAAAGTATAATCAAACCCAAATTCAACTCAAATGAACCCTGCTATATGTGTTGAGACTCGGGTGGGAAGAATAACAAGCATCAAATCTTCCCTTCCCAAGGTAAGTTTTTAGCTCTGCCAAAGAAGAATTGTCAGTAAGATAAGAACATACTGTAGAACTGATGATATAACAATGGCAGCATTTCACTGTTGTGTGTTGGTATCCTTTCTGTAGCTTTGGATAATCATTTTTTGAAAACATTACACGACCCACATAGCAAAATTTCTCTGGCCCAACTGTGGCCCACACATTCAGGTTTTGCTTGGCCCACATGCCGCAGTGAATTACGGTACATGACTGGACAAAATTTGGCTTCCAGACAAGGGCCAAACACAGACCATATCTGGGCCGAGTCTCAGCCAAGTTTATAACTCATAACTGGGCCTGAACTGGGCCAGATAGGTTGGTGTGTCACGATTGCAATGAAATTGATAAACCCATGGAGTGATGCGCTTTAGGCACACTATGGGCACGCTTTTTCTCAAAGTGATGACCTGATTGGTAGAATTTTTTTTCTTTACTCAAAAATGATTTTAGTGTATTTTAAATGTGGGTCAAGACTGGCCAAACTCACATGGCCCACTTATCAAATTTTTAAATCTGGGCCAAATACTACGTTTTTCATCTGGCCCAAATCTTGTGTGCCGCCTTAAAGACGGTGCCACCTCTGCCAAACCCGGGCCATGTTTGGCCCACATGCTGTATGCCAGTGCCGGATGAATGCCTGCTGTGCCAGCTTTATGCCAAATCTGGGCCAGAATTCTTTGCTACTAGGGGAATTAAACCTACAAGTTACAGTACAAGTAGGCTAGTAGTAGCTTCTGCAACTTCAATCCTATTTTGTATCAGACATTGTCTTAATATGATTCTTTATGTCAGTCAAATCTGTCAACTTCAAAACTTGAAAGAAAAGCTGCAGCTGAACCGCTATAACATGTCTGTCTTATCAATGAGGAGTGTGCTAAAAACCTGGACTTTTACACTTTAACAATTAAACTAACTCTGGCCCATTTATCCATTTCAGTGCACAGTGCCTTTTTTCAACAGAGATTGACACAAGAAAACACTTGAGGGGAAAGGATGTGACTCAAGTGGTTATATGCCCGAGCCATTTACTGTGGGGGTGTGACATTTCATGTTAAGAGCTATACGCTCCCTCTGCATAGCACTAATTATATTAGTTCCTTTATTAATTAGGGGTCGCCACAGCGGAATGAACCGCCAACTTATCCAGCTTATTATTTTATGCAGTGGATGCCCTCCCAGCTGCAACCCATCACTGGAAACATCCATACACACTCATTCACAACGGGTAATTTTAGCTTGTGAGGGAAACCCGGTGCACCCGGAGGTAACCCACACGAACACAGGGAGAACATGCAAAATCCACACAGAAATGACCCAGCTGAGGCTCGAACCAGCAACCTTTTTGGTGTGAGGTGATTGTGCTACCCACTGTGCCACCGTGACGCCCTACATATAGGAATTAATCAAATCTTATTCAAAATAAAGACATATTTTACATTCTATTTAGAAATTTTAAAGACACGGGGCTGAAGAAGATTTAAAGATTGATTGTTTGTAAGGTTAATGTAGTTTTTTTTTCCTGGACATCAACGCTAGTTGCTAGATGGCAGTATAGGCACTTGTTGGTTTGCCGACTTACAAAGAAGAAGACGAAAAAGCGGTAACTGAAAAGCATGGTGTGCTGAAAGTTTGTCAAATTATATGTTTTTTTTAAGAAAAGAAATGAACGAAACACTCACGACTTCATCAGTGTCAAAGGTAAATGTGCGCTGTCTGCAATAAATGCATGATAACTTATTAAACTTGACACGCGTCCAGACTTACAGATCATTATATGTATTTCAGGGATGTTTTGTTTTTAAGTCAGCCTCTAAAAAGAGAAAGCGACATGTAGGTCTTGGTAAGTAATGATTGTCATTATTACAAATATCAACGTCTTCACTTCCATACACACGTACTTCTTTCAACGATCACTATTTTTATTCATTACATGTAGACGAATATTTAGTGGAGGCTGACGACGACAGCGGCAGGGATCGATTTAGGATCTGCCAGAAGTTATGGGAGACGGTTCAGACAAGCACTGAGGTATGTATGTTTGCCACATGGAAAAAAATACTGTAGTAAATAGTGTTTTTGAACTACAGTTCTATCTATCTATCTATCTATCTATCTATCTATCTATCTATCTATCTATCTATCTATCTATCTATCTATCTATCTATCTATCTATCTATCTATCTATCTATCTATCAAGTTTGTCTGTCTGTCTATCTATCTATCTATCAAGTTGTCTGTCTGTCTTACTGTCTGTCTATCTAGTTGTCTGTCTGTCTGTCTATCTATCTATCTATCTATCTATCTATCTATCTATCTATCTATCTATCTATCTATCAAGTTTGTCTGTCTGTCTATCTATCTATCAAGTTGTCTGTCTGTCTTACTGTCTGTCTATCTAGTTGTCTGTCTGTCTGTCTATCTATCTATCTATCTATCTATCTATCTATCTATCTATCTATCTATCTATCTATCTATCTATCTATCTATCAAGTTTGTCTGTCTATCTATCTATCTATCAAGTTGTCTGTCTGTCTTACTGTCTGTCTATCTAGTTGTCTGTCTGTCTGTCTATCTATCTATCTATCTATCTATCTATCTATCTATCTATCTATCTATCTATCTATCTATCTATCTATCTATCTATCTATCTATCAAGTTTGTCTGTCTGTCTATCTATCTATCAAGTTGTCTGTCTGTCTTACTGTCTGTCTATCTAGTTGTCTGTCTGTCTGTCTATCTATCTATCTATCTATCTATCTATCTATCTATCTATCTATCTATCTATCTATCTATCTATCTATCAAGTTTGTCTGTCTGTCTATCTATCTATCTATCAAGTTGTCTGTCTGTCTTACTGTCTGTCTATCTAGTTGTCTGTCTGTCTGTCTATCTATCTATCTATCTATCTATCTATCTATCTATCTATCTATCTATCTATCTATCTATCTATCTATCTATCTATCTATCTATCTATCTATCTATCAAGTTGTCTGTCTGTCTGTCTGTCTGTCTATCTATCTAGTTGTCTGTCTGTATCTATCTATCTATCTATCTATCTATCTATCTATCTATCTATCTATCTATCTATCTATCTATCTATCTATCTATCTATCTATCTATCTATCTATCTATCTATCTATCTATCTATCAAGTTTGTCTGTCTGTCTATCTATCTATCAAGTTGTCTGTCTGTCTTACTGTCTGTCTATCTAGTTGTCTGTCTATCTATCTATCTATCTATCTATCTATCTATCTATCTATCTATCTATCTATCTATCTATCTATCTATCTATCTATCTATCTATCTATCTATCTATCTATCTATCTATCTATCTATCTATCTATCTATCAAGTTGTCTGTCTGTCTGTCTGTCTGTCTGTCTATCTATCAAGTTGTCTGTCTGTCTTACTGTCTGTCTATCTAGTTGTCTGTCTGTCTATCTATCTATCTATCTATCTATCTATCTATCTATCTATCTATCTATCTATCTATCTATCTATCTATCTATCTATCTATCTATCTATCTATCTATCTATCTATCTATCAAGTTGTCTGTCTGTCTGTCTGTCTATCTATCAAGTTGTCTATCTGTCTGTCTGTCTATCTATCAAGTTGTCTGTCTGTCTGTCTTACTGTCTGTCTATCTATCTATCTATCTATCTATCTATCTATCTATCTATCTATCTATCTATCTATCTATCTATCTATCTATCTATCTATCTATCTATCTATCTATCTATCTATCTATCTATCTATCTATCTATCTATCTATCTATCAGCAATTTTACCTTAATTAGCATTTACGACAATTTGATGTATATGTTCTTGGACATCGCAAATATGGAACTGTCTGCGGCAAGGATGCATGGCGCTTCTACAAAAACTATTACTTCATGGATATGTGCAATAACTAAGATAAAAGCTATGCAGCCCACAATGGCAGAGATGAAGGAGTGGATTAATGGGATGATTGAAATTGCATCATATGAGTGTATGCTGGGGAGATTGAACATGGAGGGAGAAGTACATAGAAATTGGGATAATCTTTGGCAACATTTAAAATTAGGATAGATGAGTATGTACATTCAAAGGTACCTCAACCTTAATTTCCATATATGTTTGCTATACATTGTTATTCTTTGTTGAATTTTTTTGGTGTACGAGGCTGAATATGTAACATGTATCATATGTATGTGTAGGGTGAAGTGTGTTCCTTGTTATTGGCTGTTGAACAATAAAAAAGTTGAATTACAAAAAAAAAAAAAAAAAAAAAAGCTATGCTGCTGTGATTTTTTTTTTCTTTGCATTTCATTTAACCTCTGTGTAAAAGTCCAATGTATCTACCTTTATTCAAAGTGTTTTTATAAGAAGTTAAATGCAGAGGTTAATTTATTTGTTTACGTATTTATTTATTTATGTATTCTACCTTTTTTTTTAACTATTATTATTATTCCCTCGTTTAGTTTTTGGCCCTGATTTATTTCCTTTTTGTTAAGTGGTGACGTGTTTGTGACGTATGTATTACTCTTTCCAGGTCGTTCATTTGAGTGGAGAAATCATTCGTTTATGATCACGTTTTATTCCTATCACACATTAAAGTTAATTTTATGTAGAATCATAATATACACAACAATCTCTGGGCTTGCTGCATAACAAATACCAAAAATGTAACAATTTATAAAAAAATAATCACTTTCTGGCCATCGCATATTGGGCATGGACATATATACTGCGATCGTGATTTTCGAAAGAATTAAATCGCTTTGTAAACGTTTATTGTTACTATTTCATGAGTCTCCCCATTCAGTTGAATAGAGCGCTTGGACCCGGAAGCCGCTTCGCGTGACGTCACATTTAACAAGCGGATTATTTATTATTATTTTCGCCAGGGGTGGGTGGGGTTGGGTAATAATAGGAAACACAGTTGGTTGGTATACTTGTCTATAACTATATACAAGATTATTTTCAACTGTTTAATAAAAATTTTATCACAAAAACAAAAAAACAATTTGGTAATGAGTGCTACGACATCTTGTTTTAAATATAGTGAACTGATAAGCAATAGTAAATACTGTAGTATACTTTATAATTTACTTTAGTAAACTGTTGTGAGTTTCCTTATTTTGTTTGTCTGGCTAAATAAATTTTAGCAAGCCTTTCAGTTCTTTTCTTTATTCATTTGCTCATACATCATGTATGTATTACAGGAAATACAAGATCAGCTGAATAAAAAGGTGCTCGACAGTCTTGTTGAGTTCATTAAAAAGCACGAGCTGGGCTCCTCATCTGATGTCTGGAGGCAGAGAACAAGTGAAATCCCCACAGCTGCCCTAATGCTAGGTAAGGCATGAGTTCGATTTTGAAATTTCCTGAAATATAGATTTTTTAGGTGCAGATCTGTGATTCATTTTAAAATGAGAAGCAGCTGTGAAACATAGTTTGCAGTTTACATCCTGAGACTTATTTTATACACAATGGTGTCTTTATAACTAGTCTTTTTAAAAACTTGTTATTGTCTTCCAGGCGTAAATGTTCCAGATCATGCCATGACATTTCGCAGTCTGTGTAATCTCCTTCAGGATTCGGTCACTCCATTTGTGGTATCTGTTCATGCCAAGGAATGTGCAGGTATGCATACAACCCGAGAAAACTATTCAATCTGACTGAAATCCTGTCAGTGGTACAGAATGCCTGATCTGCATTTAAGGATGTGTTTGTACCTTATAATTGCAGATTTTCAAATCTTCTGTCATTGGGCTGCACTGTGCATATAATACAATGATAATGCGTAGTTCTATAATGTTCATAAGGGGTGGGAATCACAGGTTATCTTGCGATACGGAAATCGTTTTGTCCCTGATAATGAAATATATCACTCTAATAAGGTTTAATGGATCGGAAATGAGGCAGCAGAGAACTGAAACCTACAACAAATAGGTGGCGGCAGTTCCTTGCTGTGACTACCGCTAAACTGAAAGCAAAACAAACATAAGCTGCGTCCCAAATGGCACACTATGCACTCATGCACTATGTACTTATTAGGGGTGTCACGATTTCGATTTTCGATTTTCAATCGAAATCGATTGAAATTTATGCTCAATTTCGATTATCGAATCAAAAAATAGAATCGTCGATGCTGCCACGCCCCCATGTCACGTCAGCTTGGCTTGCCAAGCGGGAAAAAAACAGGCTTGTTGAAGTGCTTGTTGAACTGCAGAAGCAGGAGACCCGTCGACAGAGCTTAAACCCTCTCCTCTTTCAATGAAGTCGCCGGTGTGGAAGCATTTTGGATTTCCAGTGAGTTATGTTGACAACGTTCATGTTGTCAACAAAAAAAACACAGTTTTGCAAGCTCTGCTATGTACGTATTACGTACGGTTCGTTCGTCCGATAGACAACACCGGCATCGCGTTGCAAATCCGCTCGTGAAAAGTACACACTCAGGCCCTGTTTACACTGTCTTTGTTTTTAAATGGCATTTTAGAACAACAACGATTTGACATCCACAGTGGCGTGTAGCATTTCTGAGCAGCCCTCCTTCCTCTCTACCTCTGAAAATGCACATCACGTGACCACACACACACAGACGCACACACAGCCATATGAGCTTGAGACAGCAGGTCCCGGCAGTCAGAGGACTGCTTCAATCTTTCACTCACTTGTACTTTCTCATTTTAGCGAACACCTCAGATACTGTTGGCTGGTTCCTGTTGGTTGTGCGTCTTTTTTACCGACGCCATTATAACGACACAGATCACTGCCTATTCACGAGTCCCGCAGAAAAAAGTGATTGACAGGTGGTAATTATGTGTGTAACTTGCCTTTATTCATTTACTGTATGTTTATGTATTGTTTATGGATAAAACAAAGACCATGCAGGTCAGGTAGTTTAAACAGTAGGCTACAAATAATGAATTGGTCATTAATTAATTATTCATAATCGAAAATCGAATCGTGCCTTTAGAATCGAAAATGTAATCGAATCGAGGATTTGGAGGATCGTGACACCCTTAGTACTTATGCACTTACACACTCAAAAGGATAGTACATGTATGTAGTGTCGTCCCACTAATTAGTGGCACACTAATGTTTTTTTACTAAGCAGAAATTCAAACCGTTTCCCTGATGACGTTTGACGGTCGCCAAATCAGTGAAATAAACGAACGAATTATCAAATAATACCTGCCGTGAGTATAACCACATTCACCATCGGGAGGCGCTATAATCACTCTCGTAGGAGAATTTTGCTTTCACCATCCAAAATAAATAAAGTTATCCAACATGTGCGTCCGATAGCTCCGCCCCTTCCGCTACGTAAGCAAACCTGTGGTCGTTGAGAGCGTGAAGTGTCCATCATTACACACTACATTTTAGCGGCTGAATGAGGGCATCATCCGGGTAATTAAAGTGCACTTATTATTTTTAGAGTTTTCAGTGTGAACACACTACATACACTATTTATACTACAAAATGGCGTAGAATAGTGCATAAGTATGCGATTTGGGACGCAGCTATAAGCTCCAGTGCTGGGGTCCATTCTTCGTACCTCGCTTAAATGATCTAAGACAGAGATTTCCAACTTTTAGCTCCAACTTGCTTCAACACACCTGCAAAGATGTTTTTAGAAAGCCTATAAGACGGGGTGTCCAAAGTCGGTCCTGAAGGGCCAGTGTCCTGCTGACTTTAGCTCCAACTTGCTTCAACACACAAAGTTTCTAGTACACTTTGTAAGAGCTTGATTAGCTGGTTCAGGTGTGTTTGATTAGGGTTGGAGCTAAATTCTCCAGGGGTCCGTTCTTCGTACGTGGATTACTCAGTTAGCTGGATTTGGATATTGACGATTTAACACGATCCAGGATCGTTTCATTCCTCGAAGCTGATCCGAGAGTTGTTGTCATAGCAACAGTACTGCTAGGTCAAACCTGATCGGGAGCAGGTTCAATTCATATAAACAGGATTAGATCGGCTCAGTTCAAGCAAACATAATACTGAAAGTATGTTCCGAATTCTGATATTTTCTTACAGTAGTAGTTATATACACTTGGTAAAATGGTACATATTTTTTTTACTATATATATATATAAAGTTATAGTCATTAATAAAATAAATAAAGTATATGATACATATTAATAAAACTTAAGCAATCTGCACCTTCGAAATGAAAGTACAAAGACTGCCACCTGGTGGTGCAAAGAGAAAACTTATTGATATGAACTTTTTAGATCGCTTTAGTACAAATTGTGTATAATAGAAATGCAGAATATGTGATTTTTTTTAAAAGCAATAATACATTTATGCAGTCATAAACATGTTTTGATAGTTAATATGCCGGTGATTTGATGCTTCACAAAAGTTGCAGACGCCTTTACCAATATGAAAATGCTTTTGTAAACAACCAGTTATTCTTTACACCGATTAAAAAATGGCTACTATAATAAAGAAAATCTTTTCAAAATGTGGAACTTAATACATTGATATGCATTGAAATACATGATGAATACACTTGACACATGAAAGTGTAAAGCCTGCAGCTCACAACAAATGTGGAAGGTTATTGCGTGTCATATTTAACAAGTCGTTTACTGCTAATTTGATGTAATTTTGCTCGCATGGATAATTGAATATTAATCAGATGATGTCATTACGCTGCTGTGCCGTCAGCCAATCGTTGCATTGCTGATCATGATTTCGAGGATCGATAGATCTGTCCTTCACAACACACGCAGCGATCTCAGATCAGTTCATCCAGAGATTCTAATCTGATTCGCGAACTTGTTTGAAGAACCAAATTAGCGAGAGATCAGTTATCAAGATTAAATGATCCTTGATCTGCCAAATAGTCTTAGATCATTTAAGCGAGGTACAAAGAATGGACCCCAGGACACCGGCCCTTCAGGGCCGAGTGTGAACACCCCTGCTATAAGAGCTTGATTAGCTAGCCCAGGTTTTTCTGATTGACATTAGAACTAAACTTTGCAGGACACCGGCACTCCAGGACCGAGTTTGGACACCCCTGATCTAAGATGATTTGGCAGATCCTGGATCTGTTAATCTTGATTACTGATCTCTGGCTAATTTGGTTCTTCAAACAAGTTTGCGAATCAGATTGAAATGTCTGGATAAACTGATCTGAGATCTTTGCGTGTGTTGTGAAGGACTGATCTATCGATCCTCATGATCAGCAATGCAACGATTGGCTGACGGCACAGCAGCGTAATGACAGCATCTGAATAATATTCAATCATCCGTGTGTGCAAACTTGCATGCTACATCAAGGAAATAACTGCACTTCAGTCAAGCCAGACGGCTTGTTTTGTGATTTAATGCCGGCTATACCACTCGAAGGACGGTTACGGCATGTTGAGACGTCGGCCGTCACCGGAGAAAGTCTAATCTTTCATTACTTTGTTGGGGTTGTGTTTGAAAGCTTTAGTGGCACTGTAGCTGTCCAAGGTACTGTTGTATAAGTTAAATTATAGCCTATATATGCACCAATAAACAGGTCAAATTAATGAATAAATAAAATAAATATGGATTCTTAAATGTTGGTTTAGTTTTTACTCAAATATATTAATAAAATGTTTTATAAAAATAAAATGATCAATTAAAAAAAAAATCTTACGATTCAGTTAAATATAGTTTGGACATTTAAGGTTGGCATGTAACATGCTTTTGTGTTTTTTTTCTTCTCAGTGATCTTTAATACATACTGGGTAGCTACGCAAAATATTTTCTAAAATGTCAAGCAGGATTTTTTCAACTATAGCTTTAATTATGAAGACAATAAAATATTAAAGCTAACAAAAATAAAATAATAAAAATGCAAAGATAAAAAGAGCAGAATTTTGCTAAAAAAATAATTATAAAAAAATATTAGTTTTTATTTTACTTGATGCATTCGTTATTTAATGTTTGAATACTGAAATAACAGCCATCGGAAGGGGGCTGGCGGTGCTGGATTTGTGCATACCTTGGAATGAAATCCTGCAGGCGCCCCTGCCTGACGTCACGCATTAAAAGTGAATGGGAAGCTTTGATGCTGACACCCCGTGTGAATGGGACGTAAGTGCACAGCTGTCAAACAAACGTGAAATTGGTAATGTGTGTGTCATGGTGCCGCTACTACCAATATTCAAAATAATGACTGCACTGATTGAGTGAGTGGCACTAACTAGCGGTGATGTGTGAAACTGTCCAGGTATTGATGTAATTTAAAGACGTGCTGCAAAAATGCAAATATTTGTATCGAGAAAACATGCAGCAGCATTCGAGAATCCACTTAGCAGTGCTCAAAATGAGGATTTGCATTTACAAGAAATTATTCTACTACATTTAATATTAATCTTGCCGCTTTATGCGTGATGCTTTTGTAAACAGCTGTGAAGCACTTGATTCAGAAGGTTCTAGAGCAGCTGATGGGAAAAGAGGTGTCAGTGGATGAAGAACAGGAGGAGGATGCAGCTTTGCCTCAAAAGGCTCAGTGTACCATTAGTGCTCTGTGTCAGTGGTACAAGACTGCTACCAAGGTAAGAGAAGACTAGAAAATAAACTATGCTTAACTGCAATAACATGTATTTACGTCTGATAGAGTAGTCTAAATGCTTCTGTTAAGTAATTGAGAGTGTGTTGTGCATTTGATTAGTTTATTTCGGTGTGCTGAGCATCTGTCAATAATCATTATCACCTGGTCTTTTGCAGAAATGCTCTCAGAAAAAAAATGACAATGGCTTGCGTCAGAGTTTGCCTGTTGTTGTGATCTTCAAAGACTTTGAGGCGTTCAACTCACAAGTCTTACAGGATTTTATCCACATCTGCAGGTGAGATTTGCCTAGTCAAAGGCCCCGTTTACACTGCCAGTTAAATGTGACCCAATTCAGATAAATTTTTGTAATTTAATATCTGTTATTTTACGGTAAATTTCCGTAATTTAATATCTGTTATTTTACGGTAAATTTCTGTAATTTAATATCTGTAATTTTACAGTAAATTTCTGTAATTTAATATCTGTTATTTTACGGTAAATTTCTGTAATTTAATATCTGTTATTTTACAGTAAATTTCTGTAATTTAATATCTGTCATTTTACGGTAAATTTCCGTAATTTATTATCTGTTATTTTACGGTAAATTTCCGTAATTTAATATTTGTTATTTTACGGTAAATTTCCGTAATTTAATATCTGTTATTTTACGGTAAATTTCTGTAATTTATTATGTTATTTTACGGTAAATTTCTGTAATATCCGTTATTTAACGGTAAAATTCTGTAATTTAATATTCATTATTTTACTGTAAATTTCTGTAATTTAATACTCATTATTTTACTGTAAATTTCTGTAATTTAATATCCATTATTTTACGTGTTTTTTTATACCGTAAACTGTAATATTACAGTTTTTTTTTTTTACAGTGTAGGTATACTTAAAATGTGTGTTGAGACAAGTTGGAGCTAAACTCTGCAGGGAGCCGTGATTGGTGACCCTTGTCTTAAATAAAATAAAAATAAATTGTATATGTTAATGATCTGAGAATCCTTTATCCTTTTGCTTCATTAACAGCCGATATATCCAGGAGCTTCCGTTCATCTTTGTTTTCGGCATTGCCACATCTCCCAGTGCCATCCAGCACAGGCTTCCCCACTCTGTGTCATCTCTGCTCTGCATTGAGGTCTTTCAGTCTGTCTCCTGCACTCAGCATTTAGCCTCTGTTTTTGACAAGGTTTGTTATTCAGGTCAAGAGTTTTTTACATTAATCCAAACTCTTCTTTGGGATTAATTATTTGTTTTCCTTCACAGTTAATTCTGAACGCTCACTTCCCATTCAAGCTCAGCAGTAGGGTCATACAGGTGCTGGTTGGCATCTTTCTCTATCATGACTTTTCGGTCCAAAATTTTGTTAAAGGCCTACTGGTAAGCTGGTAAATGTTTAGTTTTATTTGTAAAAGCATGTATGTTTCAAATATTCTTTTGTTTTTGTCTGGGTATGTGCGTATTGATGCATGCGTTTATCAAACCCCCTAGTTTTTCATAATAAAAACGACTGATTTTGTGGTGGTAAATGGCAAAATGTGCAGAAAATTTTACGATATATATATATATTATACAAGCTACACGCACTGAAATATATACCTTTTGTCTTCCAGTTCTCCATGTTAGAGCACTTTAATAGTCAGCCTCTTAGTGTGCTTTGCTGTCGGAAGCGAGAGGCGTTGTTGTGTGCCAAGACATTGAGCCAACAAAATGTGGAAAGGATCCGACACCTACCCTCATTCATGAGGTAAATGCACAAATATCTTCATTCCAGTTAGGTTCTGCAGTAACAGCTCTGTAACCACACACTCTTTACAGGTATGTGGAGACACAGGAGCCCCAGGAGCAGGTGAAGCTTCTTACCAATGACCAACATGTCAAGGTATTAGTATTATTATGATGATTATTAATGATACTGTGCTTATCTACTCAAGAAGGCATTACAGAAGGCATTTTAAAAAGTTAATTAGTAAAACAGTAATTTGTATGTATAAAATAAATATTTAAAAGCATGACAAAGCACCCATAAATAAATGTAATATATGGCAATATATGCAAATCACTCATTCATCATGAGCTCAGATTTGGATTTTACAGATTTCAAATATACAAATATTCATCAAATATAGTAAAATAGGTCACTTACATATTCATTTTCAGTCATTATAGTTACAAATGTTTAAATTAGTGCTGGGCAAAAATGTGTCACGATTAATCACATCCAAAATAAAACAAAGTTAGTTTTAACAATTTAAAGGTATGTACTGTGTATATTTAAGGGTGCTTTCACACCTGTGAATCGATTCAGTTGTTTCGAAACAGAGATTACAATTGTTACATTGTTGCTCTTTGCTCTTGGAGCGGTTCGCTTTCACACTGCAAAGTTTCTAATCGGACCAAAAGAGCTAAAACAAGTCACGTGCGAGTAAACTCTCCTCACAATGGTCTGAGTGTCAGGGTTTATTTTGCAGAGTCCCGCTCAGCTGTCAGGAGAGGTGGTGGTTTGGTGGTGATTGACAGGGCGCGCGCGGCGTGTCTGAGGAGAGATGCGGTGGGGAGGGGTGAGAAGGGTGCGTGACGATGCCTATTTGAGTACTGGGAGGGAGACGTGAGATTACCGGGAGATCATCACTCGTTTGCGGGCATCCGGAAACTCGCAAAACTTCCCGCCCTACTCATAATTGTCTCTACATATAGCCGTAAGCCTATTACATATCCATAAAACACTGTGACATAACCGCCCTCGGATCGCTTTCTCACTGTAATCGAACCGCTCCAGGGTTCGTTTCAATCGAGCCGAGACCACCTCATTCAAGCGATCTCGGAGCGATTACTTTGGTGCAAAACAGCGCGATTGCCCTGTTCACATATGGCAAACGAGACACGTTCCGAAACAAAAGTGTAGGTGTGAAAGCACCCTAATACACGCATGAATGCATATATTTGAGAATGAATATTTATATTTAGATATAAAATCTATATGTATATGATACAAAATATATGTAAATTAAAATATCTATGTAACAATTGCTTTGTGTGTGTGTGTGCGCGCGGGCGGGCATGCATGTGTGTGTGTGTGTGTGTGTGTGTGTGTGTGTGTGGTAAATGTATATAATACACATATATCATCACCTTAGATTTATAAGGTTTTATCTGCATTCTGAATGATTTTGAGATATTGAGCTTCAAAAGTTTTTGCATTCCATATAGCAAACAGTATGTGTGCAACATTTGTTTTTTAAAATAAAAAGTCTTAATGTAAACAACTTTAAAAACATACCATAATGTAAATAAGTTGTCATTTAATAAGAATATCAATAACTCAATTTTGACAAAAATGTCAGATAGAACCTTATAATTCTAAGATGACAATATGTAAAACAATCTTTATTTTGGATGCGATTAATCTTTGCCCAGCATTAGTTTAAACATGATTTTATATACAGTATAATGTTATATTTGACCATATATTAGATTTCTTTTTGGGCCCTAAAACATTAACTTTATCGACAATGCACCAGACAATTAACGCATAATTGCTATTATTTCATGTACAATTAATTTGCAGCCAAATTGTATAATGCTGGCAGCACTAGAGCTAGTAAGTGTTAAAACATGGTAAAGATTTTATTTATTTGTCTTAACACAAATTTCTTTTCTTGTTTTATTACTGCTCTTATGCCTTTCTCAAATGTTTAAATGCACAACCATTTAAAATTCTAAAGTCCTTGTGAACCGGAAATTGCTGAGACTTTTTGAGTATATTGATCAACTTCCCGCTGAAATGGGGCTTTCTTTTTGCGCATTATTTTCTCATATCAAGTTAACAGTAAGAGCGGCATGGTTATGGATATTAATATACAGTTGCTGAGGAAACCCTCACACTGATGTCAACAGAAGGAACGCCATTCCAAACGTGGAAGCAAATGACTGATGATTACCAAAACAAACATTATTTTAAAGATTACCTAGCACGGATTAATTGTTCACCTTAGGAACAACAATGTGAGCTAGCAAAATAAACATTGTACATCTTGAATTATAGCGGACTTGAGAAGCATTCCTGATCTTCTTTTGCTTTGTGGGTTTTTCAGGAAGTCTGCCAAACATTATTGAAGAGCTTGCACAAATACCATAAGAATTACTTTCCCATTCTTCAGTGTCTGCACTCTTTGACTTCTTCACTGCCCAAGTTTCCTCTGGGGAAGCACGTAAGTTGACCTTTTGGTGATATTCGGCTTTACAGTGTTGTTTTTATAGTTAACAGTACATGTGCTAATGTTAGAAATAACAAAGTTTATAAGTATGTGCATCTGTAAACTAAACCTCAGCCCTGACTTTAAAGGTGCAGTATGCTAGTTTGACACCCAGTGGTTAAACTAGGTATTGCATACCAGGTTCAAAGCATACGCAAGCGCAGGTTGCCAGATTGTTCAAATGCTTTGTTTTATTGCTTTATTATTACATTTAAAAACACAAATTAAATATACAATTTATATATGTCTTTATTTTTCTATTCATTAAATAATTTTGTTTTATTGGTGTTTAACAAGACCACACATAGTAAACATTACAACATGGGAGCATTACAGACTGTCATAGTTTTCTTGTTTTCCCACTATCCCCTCAAAATAAAATAGATAATATTTATGAATTATAAACGTATGTCCTCAGGAAAAAAAAAAAAAAAAAAAAAAAATATATATATATATATATATATATATATATTTATATTTTTATATATATATATATATATATATATATATATATATATATATATATATTTATATTTATATATATATATATATATATATATATATATATATATATATATATATATATATATATATATATATATAATAATAAAAACAAATTAAAAAAGGTAATTTAAAAAAATTCTTCATTTTATTTTTAACTGGTCCTCCTAAAAGCGTCAATGAAAGTGTTGTTGTGCTCATAGATACGAGAGCTCCATGTGTCCTGCAATGAGAAGAATTTGTGGGAGACAGAGGAGTATGATTCAGCCATGCAGCTTCTCAGGTAATCCAGTTTACTTTGATACACACACACACACACACACACACACACACACACACACACACGGAGAGAAAGAGAGAGGAGGTCGTTGGAGGAAGTTGTAGTCGATGAAATGAAAATGTGGTTGATGCATGAACGCAAGGCAGCAGGCCCCTAAATCGCACTGTTTCCACCCAAATAAACCGGTAACAAATATGATTTACCTGCTGTTTGCTCTCACTATGATGTTAGGGAAACTCAAAGAGCTCAGTTTGTCCAAACACGGTAACGCACAGTTTTAAAGAGGAAGCATTAATAGGATGAAAAAAAAAAATGAAACCCCTCATACCATAAACCCTCAGCTAGCCCACTTTATATTGTGTCATTTCATTTGTCAAAATAACATACATCTTTAGTCATCTTTGTCTTTTAATAAACCAGTTGGCCTGTTCATATATGTCATTTGTATTTTTATTTGCAGGATTCTAGCAAAAAATGAGCTCGTTGCAGCTTTACAAGGCTGTTCTGACATTCTTCAATCAGCCAGCACCAAGAGAATGCAGACCGTCTTTCAACAGGTGGAAGACTTTATTAACAGATTAGAAACACTGGAAAGTAAGTCAACATGGTTTGTTTTCATCCAAGTTGCAAATGAGTGAAATATTTTGAAAAAGTGTCACTATCATTAATATAAATTAACACACGGGAGAAACTAGCTGAAGAGTCTAAAACCTAGGGCCCTATCATACACCCGGCGCAGTGTGGCGCAATACTTGTTTGGTAGTTTCAGCTTGGTAGTTTCAGCGCCCATAGGCGTTCTGGTGTAAAAAGGAAGGCGTTCTGAGGCGCACTGCTGGCGCGTTGCTATTTTGAGAAACTAAAATAGATTTTTCATTAGACCAAAACTAACCCGGTCTAAACTCCAGAGCAGAGTTGCGCCTCGCTTACACACTGCTTAATACACACAAGAGAGCAATAGGCAAATATCTTTACATATGAAAAAATTTAAATATTAGGATATATATATATAGGATATAGTAAGAATAGATATAGGATATAAATATGAAGGATTAAAATATTACAAAACATATTATTTTCTAGCCTATATAAATATGAAAAATCACTGCTTTTATGTCTTCTTCATCTCGGGAGGCTTTTGCAGTTCATTAATAACAATTTGCTTTTGTATAATGTTATTATTATTAGCAGTATTATTTATTATATCCATATTTATATTTGTTTTATTAAAAACAAGCTTAGATTTGCCCACCTGTCGGGTTTTTGACCATATGCGGCACAGCATGTGTTTTAGGATATAACTCAGGTTTTTGAGCACACTTCATTATTATTGTTCATTTATTCGTTTGCTGGAAATTAGAACTGAATTTAGAAATAGTTTTGAAACAAATATTTGCGCTTAACAAACGAAATTAATTATTCATAGGCTAATTGATGTCTGTGTGTAAAGGTTTCCCTATCCAAGAGCGAAAGTGAAAGTAGATCGATTATCTCTCATTCTTGCATGGTAGATGCTCTGTTTAACAGTTTTCTGTTAAAAAACTGTTAACTGTTTGCTAGTGAAATGCTCAGTTTTTCCACTTAGACTTACTTTGCGTCCTGTAAATAGCGAATGCGCTTATGGCGCGACGCAGCTGACTCTTAAAGGGAATGGGAGATGAGACTCTGATTGGTTTATTCTCAAAACACACCTATAACTCATTAAGAAAATAAACTCAACCCTTTTAGACCATGCGCCACGGCGCAAAGCGGATTTTCCCGTCCTTAAATTAGCAAAAATGTGTTCTGACACGCCCTGAAAGCGTTTGCGCCCTGCTTTTTGCACTCTGCGCATGGACCGTCAAAATAGAGAGCCCCTACTGTTTGATGTCATATAATTTATTCACAAATGAAAATTCTGTTATGAATTACTCTCCCTTATGTCACTCTGATCTCCTGGGATCTTCCTTCATCCTTGAGACACAAATGAAGATATTTTAGATGAAATCTGAGAGTTCACGTCATCCATATACAGTAACTAAGATGTTCAAAGTCCAGTAAAACCTTTAAAAAAAATCCCAAGTGACATCAGTGGTACTGCTGTAATCATAGGAAGTTCCAAAACACTTTTGGGTGCCAAAAAAGTAAAGACTTTGTTTGCCAGTGTCTTCTGTGTCAGATCCCGATGCACATTTATTATTTACAGTACGACGCTTGTGTGTTGTACTGCTCTGCTAATAAACATGCTCCATGACATGTCACAGAAGAGAAAACAAAGGTGAACATTGTTTTATCTAATACAGTTTTGTGGTGCACAAAAGAGTTCTTAAATGTTAATTATTACAAAACGAACCACTGAAGTTGTGGGATGGTCACTGAGAGGAGTCATTAACTAATAACAGAATTTCAACTTTTGGGTGAACTAACCCTTTCAATTCTCGAGGAAACAAAACCGCATTAAAGCTTTTTAATCCTGTTTAAAAGTTTGAATTGATTATAATGTGTGTTTGATAAATATGCAACGAATTGTGTTCATGCTTAATGTTACACTATATGTACATTGTAGTTATTCTAATTGATTGCTTTGCCTGACAGGTGTCTCTTCAGAAGATTCCTCTGTGAACGGTGCCATCTCAGGAAAAATTGATTATCAGAGAAAAACGGATCTCTTTCAGCTTCAAAAGGCAAAGTATTTACTGATTTTACGCCTTTAGCCTAGCTGTATTTGGTTTATCACTGACAATAAGTCATGCATCTTAATAGAGAGTGTTTTCTTTCCTATTTTTAACTTTATTTCACGAGTTCACACTTAGTTGATGATTTATAAAAGCTTGTTTGCCATGCTGTCCCGGGAGAGAGCCCCGAGCTCAAGGACTCCTCAAGTCCGGGGCTTCCTCCCGTTTGGCAGAGCGAGAGGGGAGCCTGAGCTCGGTGGATCTCAGAACTCCCCCGCTGCTGTAGCTAAGGGAACACAAGGGTTAGATAAATGCTTGGTTTTTATGTATATTGAATGTCTTTGGATGGTGGGAGGAAACCGGAGCACCCGGGGAAAACCCACGCGGACACGGGGAGAACATACAAACTCCTCACAGAAACACCCACCAGTCCTGTGGGGCCAGGGCTGGCGGTGTTCTTGCTCTGGGGCTCGCAGTGCTAACCACTGGGCCGCCGTGTCGCCCAGTCAGAGGTAAAAGAGGAGGAAAAGGGGAGGAGGCGGGTTTCTTCCAAACGAAGATAAAGTGAATTGAAAACTGTGGTTATTTGTAGTAGGTTAGGTCTCGAATGATTGGAAGATACTAATTAGCAAATTCGAGACCAGCCGTGATAAGTCATAAGCACGTGATCCTCTCGAAATTAGTTTATGAATAAACTTCACTTTGTGCGAAAAATAGGGTGTTGTAGGCTCACAATTTTCATTTCATTAATTTTGGAAGCTAGAGGGCATCTTCCATAAAACACATTTACATCACTGAATTAAAGACATTCAGCTATTTCTGTAATTATTAAAAAAAAACAGAAAAACATATTTTAAAATCAGACAGTAAACACAGGATTGTGGCAATCTATGTTTGTGTTCTTCAAGCCATATTTTTTACAAGAAAATTATATTCACATTTCAATGCTTAATGACAAATGTGTAACTGTGTAGAGTGCTGTAAAATAGTATGTTTTTTTTTTCTAATTTTGAGATATGGAACATTTGTTTACTTTCAAAATTATTTGAATATTATTTGAAAATTATTTGTTATTTTTGACATTCGACTGATGTTATGAAGTGAATTTGGTATAAAGGTGTCTCAGTGAATCTCTTTAAGATGTCACACATCCAGGATTCATACACATTTTTTTCTACAAAAATCCCATGACTTTTCCAGGACTTTCAAGTCAATTTTCATGAGCTAATGTTTCATGTGATGTCTGCATATACTGTACATGGTAAATCATAAAAAAAACTATGAACGTTTAAATTAATTACAGCGTATCATAAAACACGCAACAATCTCTTTAGCTTCAATTTATTTTTATATCTATGTGAAAAAGATGATGCTTACTCAGCACTAATGATGTGAGATCATGTTTTCGGCCAAGAAAAGAAGTAAAAAAAAAATCTAACCTCCATTCCAGTAAACAGATATTTGTCAAACTAATTTTAGATAATCTCAAGAGTTTGTTAAAATAGTAATAATAGGTAAAAACTACTTCTATTGTAAAGCCGCGATCACACTGCACTTTTCGCTCTATAGACTTTCATTCATAGGCAGACCAGAAACGCAAGCGCGTGCGACACGTTTCACATTTCACTGCATTCCAAAGTTCAAGCTTGGAGAATTACCTTACTTGCAAAATCACATCAGGTGATTGCGTGAGACCAATAGAAGATAATTTAAAATAAGAAATTTAAAATATGGAGCAATCGCGTACTTTTATTAACGTCTAATCATGTTGTTTAATACCACCCGTTTTTGCAGCAACATATGACAGAATTTCGCAAGTTGTGGTGTGACCGCAGCTAAAGTTGCTTTTCTGCTAAATGTAAATGTAATTTCTATGACTTTTCCAAAACTTTGTGGGGTTTTCTGTTTTTCCAAAACTTTTTCAGGCCTGGAAAATGTCTTGTGTTACATAATTAACAAGAGTGTTGAGGAGAAACGGTTAAACGGTTCTTTTGAAAGGTTGGTTAAAACCCCTTTGGAATTTTTTTAAAATCGTGACTTAAAAGAAAAAAAAAAAACGATACCAATCAAACTAATATTATTTTAAGTGCATTTTTATATATATTTTTTTATTTGGATCCACAATATTTGGCTCTACAGAAACTTTCATTGCTTTTGTAAGGTCCACCCAGTTGGCCCAATGCCGGTGTCCACTGGTGGATGAAGGTTTAATGCCTGTTCAGTCTTTCCAGTGCACAATGTTGATTTATCTTAAATTTAACTCATATCTGACTCCAATTTTAATATGAGGTGGTTTAGTTATACTAATATATTTATCCTCGTTTTATCTGACTCCAATCATAAAACATTAAGAAGATTATATCAATATGTAATTTAGATAAATGTTTGAACCTTTTGTCTTCACTAGTAACTATTACATCCGTTCATTCGGGTGCTTATGTCGCTCAGAGAAATCGCCTCGGCCGAAGGCGTCCCTCACGGTCACACTCCGGTTAGTCTTGAATATTAAACAGAGGTAATTGACTAATACTTTAGATGGCCGCTACCAGCACGCTCGTTCTAAAATACTTTTGGTTAGTCCCGCTTAGGTGTACACCCTTGAGTTAAGACAATCATCATTTCTAATTAGAGGTTAGGGCATTAATATAAATGTACCCGACTACTGGACTCTATAGTAACTGTGGTTTTCACCAAGCCCATGGTTTCCCATATGAACTTAATTTAAAATAATATTATCTTCAAACAAAGGTCGGGTACCCAATCTAGGTTAGTCGTGCAACAACTTGTTGACCTAGATGGAAGTTAACACCCTTTCCACCTAAGTACACTTGAATCAATTTCAAGAGTCAGCCGGATCGCTAAAACCCAATTAGTGTGCCCAATGCTCCATCTCAATTGGATTTTAGTCCGTCTACTGACCTGACGCAAGACATGCGGAAACAAGGATACAGCGTAATCTACTTGAATTAATAATTACAGAGTGAGCAAAATATGGTCAAACATTACAATTTATTAGTCAGGTAAATGTATTATGCCAATTCAATCAGTCAATTCATAAATGATCAATACAAAACATCAAATTATCAAAGATAAATCCAAGATGGAAGATGCATACCTGACTTCAAATTTTACATAACATGGAGCAGGCTCCATGTTATGGGCTGATCTGGTTAGGCAGAATCGCGCCGAGCCTTTCTCAAACCTTACCTTAAATAATCCAAGAATTCCCTCAAGGAAGGGGGTGTGTGTATAACAAAAGGCATTCACATTTAGTGTTGCCTGTGGAAAAGTCACACCTTTCACAGTGGTTCAAAAGATGCCTGAAGTTATATATTTGTTTTGATTATGTCTATTTTTGAGAGAATGAGACCATTGTACCCATCGCACTGAGACATTTCAAACGATATCAAACATGATAAAGTCAGTTTGGTTAATCTAGAACATTCAAACATTGAAATGACCATATGCGTGAGATGGGGTGGATGAAGCCGAGTTTCAGCAGACTCAGATGCAAATGCAGCAGGAGCTGGTTTTTCCCGCATTCCCACCTGCTGGGTTGTGGAGTCAATTGGCCCTGTTTTCAGCTCATGTTTTGAATTGTCAAAGACATCAAAAATATTTGTAATATTTCAATTCTTACACTTTCCAAAAACTTTACACTGGTGTCAGCCAGATCTTCAGCAGATCACAATCCAACCAAATACCACAGATCTAGATTCAAACCTTTTTTTCAACAGAGAAAAAAAGAAAAAAAAAACATTACTACTTATAATTCCAGCAATGCAACTAGGTTGAATATAATCAGAAAGAGTTAGAAACACTCTAACATTGCTATGAAGTAACATCCAGAAATGAGCTGTTACTCTATTTTGAGGTCTGGGAAAACCATATTGATGGATTTATAATGAGCTGTTGACTTAATCCTGTGTTTAGACACTGCTCGAAAAAGAATCTCGCAGAACAAAGAAAATGAGTCCATTCGAAGTGCTCAGAAGCCAGGTGATCGAGTTTATTGACAGCCTTGTAAGGTAAGTGGACCACACTGAACGTTTGATTGTCTTGCAAAGTGTTGTTGTTCAGTGTAAGACTCGTGGGTCTTTCCTCAGAGAATACCTGACTCCAGCACATCTGCAGCCGCTCAGTGAAGTGTGTTACTTCAGCTCCTCTGGGATCCTGCGACAGCGGCTCAATGTCACTCCTCGCACATCCATTCAAGCTGCTCTCAGTCATCCATACTACTACCTGCAGGTAAGCTTAAACACTGAATATGAAGTATGTAACCAAGGTCCTGACTCTCTGTGGTCACTAATAATCCCATTGGCTCTTGGTATAAAAAGCAGCGGTGTAACCCTGGTGTCCTGGCCAAATTTCCTCTATCAGTCCTTTTCATCATGGCTTCCCAATCAACCCCATTCACCAAATTGGCTCTATCACTGTCTTTCCACTATATCTGTAGCTGTTGTGTGGTGAGCGCACTATGGATCATCAAGGACATAAGTGAAGCTGTTAAAGTATTTAAACAATACAATTTTTACAGAAATGTGCAAGCTACCCCAGCTTAGCTATAATGGGGAAAAGTTTAAACATCTGTCGTGGCCTGCACAGTCACCAGAACCAAATATTATTGAGTCACTTAAGGGTATTTTGGAGTGAATCAGGAATCAGGAAACCGGGAGGAGGCCTTGGGGAAGACCCAGGACATACTGGAGGGACTATGTCTCTCGGCTGGCCTGGGAACGCCTCGGAATCCCCCTGGAGATGCTGGAGGAAGTGTCTGGGGAGAGGGAAGTCTGGGGTTCTCTCCTAAGACTACTGCCTTTGCGACTCGGCCCCGGAAAAGCGGCAGAAAATGAATGAATGAATGAATCAAGAAACATTTTCTTCCACCAGCATCACTGCTGGACTTCTGTCTGTCATTCTCTAGATGAATTGATGCTGTATTGGCTGCTAAATGAGGCCCCACACCATACTAATGAATTATTGAAGTATAAAACCAGACATTTCAGTTTCTTTTCTTAGAAATTACAGTAGTCAGGGTTCTTGCGGGTGCTGGAAATCCTCGAAAATGCTTGAATTTTAATATAGTGTTTTCAAGGTTAGAAAAGTGCTTAGCATTTATACAAAGTGCTTGAATTAGAATTTGAAGGGCTCGGAATTGTGGCTGTTTTGGTTGCATATGTGCACAATTTTATTTATGTGACCTCAAAATATATTTGGGAGCATTTGTGCGAGTGCATAAATTGTCGTGCGACCAGTTTTCATTGCAAAATGTTCACCGCATGCGTGTATTTATGGAGCAAATAATGAGCCAAAACAATCTGAGTTGTTAAATTGAATTATTAACAATTGTAAGTTAATAATTCTGATTATGTCCTGTTAGAAAAGTTTTCAATGTGTATTTCTGAACTTGAATATTGAACATCTGAAATTTAAGACAACTTAATTTTTTAAGTTTTTATAGACTTTGTTTTAAATTTCAGATTTTGTTTTGTTCTGAATCATGGAAAATTCAGTTTTAAGTTTTTTAAGAATTCAGATTGTTTTGGCGCCATTAGCTTCATACGCATTTAGGAGACATTCAGCCAGAATGTATCTTTGCACCTGAAACGCCAATCCAACGACTGTAAAAAAAAAAAAAGTAGCAATGCACATGAAATATCATGAATGACTGGTCATGAGAGTTTGGTACTACACCCAAACAAAATCTGCCTGTAGGCTCATTTCTTAAGATATAAACTTTAGGTAGAAAGAGACCAAACTTAAAAACACTTCATCGAATAACTGAACTTTTTAAAATTTATTTTTTAATCATTTTTAAGTGAACTATCCTAATAAATTTATGCTCTAAAGTACTCACAATTTAAGTTGAAATGTCATATTGTGTTTTTATGCATTTAAATGTGAAAGCACATACAACATATATAAACGTAATTAACCGTGGTCATTAGGTGCTGGAAAAGCACACAAATGCACCTTGAAAGTGCTGGAATTTGAAGCTGAAAAAGGTGCAAGAACCCTGAGTAGTTAAACGCAAAAACAAATAACTTTAGTTCTGTCATCTCTGCCTTGTGGAAGAGATTCAAGAACAAAATGACGATTTAAGACTTTGGTACCTTCCTCCATTTTTCTTTAGTACTATGTTGCAGCTGTCTGACCATGCTTCCACATGCCATGAATGTATCTTTTAGCATGTCTCCATCAAGGAGAGTTGATATCAGGCTATCCAAAATGTTCTCATTGGTTAAGATGTGTGATGTATATCCCACGGCAGTCCTGTAACCCATTATTATATCATTAGCCCCTTTCACACATACAGACCTTTCCGGAAAATTGCCGGCAAAGGATATATGTGTGAACAGGCCCTTTTTGAAAATACCGGTAAATTCGTTTGGGCTATTTTCCGGAAAGAGAAGTTGTAACATTACCGGTAATTTGCAGGAATGCTGCGCTGTGTGAACGCAGAAGGAAGATTCCTGGAAAGAGCGCGTGCATGTCTAGAACGTGCTGAAGTGAGAAGTCTACGTCAGCCAATCAGAACAGTCAGACGCATTCACGTCCGCGCGGTTTGAGATTAAAAGCCTTTGAATATTTTTCCAGACACATTTAGCTGCTAGATGTTAGTCAGATAACATTTCTATGTTCCTTCTTAATGCCAACTGTGTAAATAAATATTGATAAAATGTTTCTGATAAGCCGTTGTTTGTTTACCTTAAAGCTTTGCGTGTGCCCGTGAAACAGCCCGTGAGCTCCCATAGCGCCAGCACACACACATATCATGTACATCTCGACATGCGAAAGTGTTTCTCTATATGTTTTCATCCGAGTTGTTCACAATACTGATCATCCACAGAGTTTGTAATGTAGTTAAATGTTTACAAATACAAGCGCAGCCGTTTAGAGCTCATTTCTGGTGAATGATGTCAGAATTTACCGGCATTTTGGAATGGATGTGTGAACGCTCTTTTCCGGAAAAATTCCGTAACGTCCTCGTCTGTGTAAACAGCGCTTTTTTGAATTTACCGGTAAAGTCGTTCTGGAAATTTTCCACATATTTACTGGTATAGTGAAAGGGACTATTTAGTAAGTGTTCAGAGCCTGTAAGCAAAGGACTTTTCAAATGATAAGAACTGTGGGGTTAACACATTAATAACATGTTAAAGAGCCCATATTATACATGAAATAGGGTCATATCTTGGTTGTAAGGGTCTCCAACAACAGTTTAATATGCATGCAAGGTCAAAAAACACTTTCATGGTCTTATAATCTGCATTTATTTTTACCTAATTATCCCAGCGACTCCTGTATGAATCGTTCAGTGATTCATTTGTTCCCAAACCCCTCCTTAGCGCGAAGCTAATCTGCGCTGATTGGACCAATGACAGTCTGTCGCGATTGGTCGACTGCCTTCAGTCGGAGTGAAATGCCAAACAGCTAATCAGCAATATAAGAGTAATCACAGTTCATACACGCTCGATAGTGTAGGCGTGGATTTTAGCTGCCAGTGGGTGAATGTAAATACAGAGATGGACTTGAAAATACAGACGATTAACTATTTTATTGAGCAAAAACTCCAAAAACTGTCGAGGAGATCACATAGTTTGTCTCACTCTGCTCTTTTCACAGACACAAACACACACACACATTGCCCTCGTCCGCGCACACACACACACACACACACACACACACCTCCGGGCGACAACGCGCGCACACACACACACAAACACACACACCTACCTCCGGACGACAGCGCACGCACACACACACACTACTCTTGCCATGGAGCTCCGTAAACAAAGCAGCACGCGTCTCGTTTTTAACGTGACTTTGCACGCGATAAGAGAATATAGCCAGTTAACCTGATACAGTACACGCGGTTACAAGTAACAAATCACAACTAAATACATTTGCAAGCTAGAGTCAACGAGGCAACTTTAATCGCACGTACTTACACTTGAGAATGGAGGAAGAAACCCATCCTGACGTCCATCAGTAAGTTACTCTTTACTGATCCTTCCTTTAACAAACGCTGATGAAGTATTCTTTGTAGCATGTAGTTTCCAGAAGCTTCCAGTAGTTTCCAACTGCTTGGTTATAATGCTGAGGTTTCATCTTTGGGTAGAGACTCGATATAATATCCATCTGCAGTGTGACTTCAATCGACCGGCATGTTTGTGTGTGTGTGTGTTTGTGGGTGTGTGTGTGTGGGTTTCTGTGTTAGAGGGCGGGGCCGCAGGTTTCAAATCTCCCGGGTTTGCGCGTGCATAACTTGCTTTCGTTAGTACGTCATGGCGAAACACCTAATGACTCGGTATCAAGGCGACTCGTTTGAAGCACTATGAGTCGACTCTTTTATAGATGAATCAACCGTTTAAAACACTGTACTCTTACAGATTTAGCTGGATACTTAACTTCACTTAGAGCTGTGTTACACACTACATGGAGGGGAATTTTCAAAAACCCATAATATGGGCTCTTTAAGTTTCCCAGCCCTAATATATAGATCCAGAGTTGTTACTGTGTTCTGTTGTTGTTGCAGAATGAAAGTCTGAAAACTAATGCTGGCACAATCTCCAGCGCTGCTCCAGACCTCTGCATTGTATACAAGCTTCATCTTGAGTGTGGGAGACTCATAAATCTCTATGATTGGCTTGAGGTACTGTATGAACATGGTTAAAATCAAAATGACACATACTGTAGAGGTGGTTATCTTTGTGCATGTTGATGGCAGATATCCATGTTGTATTTCCAGGCATTTGTAACTGTGCTGTCTGCCGCTGAGGACCAAGATGCTGATTCTGGGGATCATGGACAGCTTGATAGCCTTAAACAGTATCCTTTTACTTCTGACATCTTATATTAGCAATGAATGTGTTCCTAATTGAATATGTCAGTTTTAGCTGTGTCTGTCATAAATCTAATATTAATTGTATGGTTATTCCTGTAGTATGTATTGGTCTTAACGTTTAACAGTGCTCGGTTCATTCAGGCCGTGTCTGAGATGGAATTTCTTGGTTTTGTTAAATCAACAAAACAGAAAACGGACCATGTGGCAAGACTGACATGGGGAGGATGTTGAAGAAAACTCCCTGAACACAACAGACTGGCCTGACATTCATAAAATAGGTCAATGGTATTTTGTACTGTGAGCTTTATTGCAATTAAACTTTTAAAAATTCATGTTGTACTTGTAAAAATGCCATTGAAATAAAAAAAATATTTAGTTTGAACCTCTGAATAGTTTTTTTTTTTTTTAAATAAGACTTTAGATGTCAGTCCACAGTCTCCACAGTCAGGAATATAGTAAGAAAATGGAAGGCCACAGGAACAGTTCTTGTGAAGAAAAGAAAAGAAAAATATCTGAAAGATTAAGGTGAAGAATGGATAGAATGGTCACAGACAAACCACAGACCACCAGAACATCTTGCTGCTAGTAATGTTATTGTGCTTTGTTCCACAGTCTCCACAAAGAACAGCTCAATGGAAGGTGATGCAGAAGACTTTCCTGCATTCTGCCAACAAGAAGAGTTGTTTGAGGCAGGGGGCTAGCAAATTTATGTTGGGGGGGGGGGAATTGTACGTCCCCCTCACTTTTAGAGACTAATCATTTAGAAACAGGTGATTAATAATTATATTAACATTACCATTTTGATCTCATACAACTACTCAACCCCCCCTGCCCCCACACTTTTAAAATGTTCGCTAGGCCCCTGGTTTGAGGTATGCAAAGACTCATGTGGACAAGCCTAAATCTTTCTGGAAAAAACTACTGTGTAGAGATGTCACAACCAGAGATGGGAAGTAACAAAGTACAAATACTTGTATTTGAAGTATTTGTACTTTGTTACTGTACTTAAGTAAATTTTTCTGGTGACAGTACTTTATTCCACTACTGATTTTTCTGACAACTTTTTACTTCTTATATTTTTACACAAATATCTGGACTTTCTACTTCTTACATTTTTTTAATCGGGCTCGTTACTTTCGTTTTCATGTGTTTGGTGGCACGACGTATATTATTTCTTGTCATTGCGCGTGAACATTTTTGATGCTGTGTCTAGTTTTCCTCATTGCGCGCCTGCGTGCTGTACTGCGCAGTCTTTTCAAGGCTGTCACGCACCATACGTGGTCTAGTTTATAAGATTACTATGAGAAAAGCTGCGTCCCAAATGGCACACTATATGCACTCATGCGCTATCAGGGTTCCCGCGGGTCCTTAAAAAGTCTTAAAATGTCTTAAATTAAAATCCGTTAAATTAAGGCCTTCCATAAAAGGAAATTAAATTTTCAGCCAGTGTGCTTAATGACGATAGGGAAGCACAGTGGTCCACAGTAAAACATCTAATAGTAGACTAATTTAGTATGTGTGAAACAGGAGAGAAATGACAGTCTCCGTGATATATTAGCTTATCACGGTAGGTTGGCTACAGATGCTTACGTTGGTCTGCACCTGCGTACTGTCATCACGTGGTTGTTGATGTGAGGTTCAAAACCAATGACTGTAAAAAATATGGACGACGCGACAGCCCTTTTTCCCATTGAACGCCTTGAGGGCAAAACGCCTGCTTGACGTGCACAAACTGTCGCAAAAGCCTGCTGAAATTGGAGCCAGACATGCGCAGAAGGACTGTCTGATGGAGCCAGAGGAGGAGCCGCGAAAATGAGCAGAGTCGAGCTTCCAATCAAACGCTTTATGTAAAATCAACCACGCCCCCCGAACTTCTCAGCATGCGTTTGCTGTCATATCAACACAAATGGATGTAATAACGTTAACAAATATGAGGGTTTTATATATTCAATCGCGCCAGCTCCAGGCCGCAACACATAACTTACTCGCGGCGTCGCGGGCTGATTCCGGCTCGCATGCGGCAGCGCCTGCTCGCTCGGCCGCCGCATCTGGCTCGATTGACTCGGGCTGGAATTGGGTAGTGAGTCCAGGCATCCGGAGTAGGTCCAGCAGAGGTAACATTAGTCAGTCTGAGCTCTAAGAGATAAGTCTCCGGCAGGCGAGAATCTAGCCGGAACTGTGTTTTGCTATCTGGGTGGTTAGGCGTGTATCAGCAAACTAATAAAGCCCGAAAAAAGCCCTGAACTTAGCGAATACACAGTGTTCCACCAGGATCATGTATGTCAGAAACTATAGTTTACTGCTGAGCTCATTTTGTCATGGTAAAATAACACAGAAATCGAATAATAACATTTCAGTCTACTTCAGTCTCCTGCCGAAGCTCAGACGCCGCGCTTTGAGAAACTGTCAATCACAGCTGTCAATCACGATGACACGCCCAGCATTAAATTACTGCTAAAAACAAACTGTTTACAAAAATGAAGATCTGCACCTATTTCAGCACAATAACCAGTGCCTTAATCCACCAGAACTATCTTTCGGGACATTTTATTGCAAGTGTAATATTTTTTTTTATTTGGGCTCAAGTCTCCTTCATTAACACGGAGGAGGCGGGCTTTATGACTTGTACTGCAGCCAGCCCCCAGGGGGCGATCTAACGGCCGAAACCTTCACTCAAACGTAGGCTTGCGGCACACTTGTTCAAAACTCAAAGATGGGAAAGTGTACATTTAATGACGTGGCAATGAAGAAATGTGTAAATTCAGCAAAAAGACCTTTTCGTTAGGGACCGTGGGGCTCAAAGCCGTCGAGTCGCACATGAAAGGAGGAAAGCAGCCGCGGGACGTTGCAGCAGCTAGTCATAGCGGGTCCAGGTTAATCCTTGCATTGTTTGCAGCTCAACCTAACAATGTTACTAGTTCAGACTAGAGCTGAAGATCTTTGCTGGGTTCGTACTTTATTTATATCCTTTTAGACAGGGTCGCGTGCCGGGCTTGGGCTTGTGCAGTAAATGAACAGTCATGTGATGCATTTAGCGCGAGGAAGTAATCAAATTGTTTGTAACAACATTGAAATCCATCCCTGCAAAAGCAAAACAAATGATGACAGAGATGTCAAAAAGAGCGAATTTTGTCAGCAGTCAGGCCAGCCAACAGTTTAATTCGAACAGTCATTCTAGTCGCCAAAGTATTTCGGCGGACGCTTATATACTGCGTATTACGGTAGAGCACTAAGGAGCAGTGTCCAGCGCGCTGACAGGGAAGGTGACGAGGTCACTCGCTGCATTGAAACCGCTGTCATGGGAAATTAAATGAATGTTCCTGACTGCTGGAAGATGAACAAACAATCCTACCCAAAACATGCTAAATTAGCCAGATCAGTAAAGCATCCCGGCCAGTAGAAGCAGCAGAGAAAGGGTGTTCAGTGCACTAAAGCCATTTACAGTGGATTAAATAATGTTCCCCCACAAAAACACACAGCCTAATCTTGATGAGTGGAGAATTTCAAATTATAACTAAATATTAATAAAACCATAAAATCATAATGTAGTCAGAGTATACAGGCTAATGCTGGCATTATTCCTTTATTATTTAGCTTCACCATCGCCTTATTGTCAGGAGAAGTGGCAAAACTAATCCCACAGAGCCTTTATCTTAATTTCGTTCCTGCCAAATACCCGTCATCATTTATCATTCATTTCATTCATTTTCTTGTCGGCTTAGTCCCTTTATTTATCCGGGGTCGCCACAGCGGAATGAACCGCCAACTTATCCAGCAAGTTTTTACGAAGCGGATTCCCTTCCAGCCGCAACCCATCTCTGGAAAACATCCACACACACATTCACACACAGGGCCGGAGTGGGACTCTTTTTCAGCCCTGGAGTTACAAGCCTCAGACCGGCCCACCAGTTCACCACTGACTATATTAAAATAAGGTCATTTCCAATTCAGTTTCTAATTACACTATCACGTCTTTTTTTGAGAAAACAGCTCTTTTAGAACTTCAAATGTTCAACAACCCTTACAGTATTATATGTCTTAACAATAAAAATGAAAAAAAAAATTGATACTTAGACAAGGACCGAACCCAGGTTGACCGCGTCACAAACTAACGTACTAACCACTGTACCACAACAGCTGTATGATGTTAGTGACATATAAGGTTATATCATCATTAACCTGCAGGCTGCATCCTGCTCACGAAGCTACGAGAAAATAGATAAAAAGAGCAGAGCTGCGGTAAAATAATGAATAAGAAGGCTGTGGTCAAGTAAATAAATAAATTATTTTTAAAAAGTGTGACTGCTGAGAGCATTCTGGAACTAGGGACACCGGCCCTCGCGGCCAAAAAACGGACCGGCCCACCGTGAATTCTCCCGGTCCTCCCGATTAGCCAATCCGGGCCTGTTCACACACACACACACACACTCATACACTACGGACAATTTAGCCTATCCAATTCACCTGTACAGCATGTGTTTGGACTGTGGGGGAAACCGGAGCACCCGGAGGAAACCCACGCGAACGCAGGGAGAACATGCAAACTCCATACAGAAACGCCAACTGAGCCGAGGCTCGCACCAGCGACAAAGCGACCTTCTTGCTGTGAGGTGACAGCACTGCCTACTGCGTTCTATTTGTATTGGTGCGTTGGCCAATTTAAAGGTTAAGTGTTTGTACCCAGGCCTATTTAGAGTGTTAAGATGTTACAGAGGGCTTATTTTATTTTTATGTTCTAACTTGAGCCTGTACTGTAGTCTATGTTATGAATAAGTAATGTTAACGCATATAAACGACTCATTCATGGAAAAAAAGACAAAAGAGCTGTGTGCACATTTGGATAATGTCGGGCTATAAACGGATTCGAGCTTTTCAAAAGTTATCAATCAAAATGTACATGTCGGGTTCGGGCTCTATCAGGCCTAACTTTTATAGCCTGATTACAGCTCTAGTTCAGACGCCCACTCACAGTCATCTATAACAGTTTCATTTCACCACCAGACACCCAAAAGACAGGTACTGTGGGATATCCATACTGTGACGAGGCACAGTTTATTTAAATCTAACGAGAACATTAAAATGAGTAGCCTATTCCAAAGAAATTATAACATTTTTGGGTCTTAAATTATATTTGTTGAGGTATTAAAAAGGTCTTAAAAAGCATTAAATTTTACTTTTAAAATGGTGCAAGAACCCTGGCTATGTACTTATGCACTTACACACTCAACAGGGTAGTATATGTATGTAGTGTCGTCCCAAATGGCACACTTAGTGAAGTTTATGTATAAACAAATTTCGAGAGGATCACGTGCTTATGATTGCTAGCGGCTGGGTCCGCATTATCCAATTCACTACGCTCCAATCAGATGACTCCTAAACTACTATAAATACCCTGGGTTTCATTCCACTGCTATCTTCGTTTTAAAGAGTCCCCCCTTCCTCCCCCTTCTTAGACGGGTGACACGGTGGCCCAGTGCGTAGCACTGTCGCCTCACAGCAAGAATGTCTCTGGTTCCTGGCTTTACCAAACTAGCAGACATTTCTCTGTGGAGTTTGCACTTCTCCCCGTGCTCACGTGGGTTTCCCCCGGTTTCCACTCACTGCCTAAAAACTTGCAATTAAGTCAATTGAACAATCCAAATTGGCACCGTAGACACGCTTCTAGTACGTAGTTATTTTCAAGAGCAATCACTTGCTACAGCAGGGGAGTTCTCGAGATTTACTTGAGCTCAAACTCCCTCCCGCCTTGCAACGGGAGGGAGCCCTGGGCTCGAGGATCTCATGAGCTCAGGGCTCTCTCCCGGGACAGCATGCCAAACAAGCTTTTATAATTAATCATCAGCTAAGTGTGAACTCTTGAATGTTTTTTTACTAAGCGGAAATTCAAATCGTTTCCCTCATGACGTTTGACGGTCGCCAAATCGGTGAAATAAACGACCGAATTATCAAATAATACCTGCCGAAAGTGTAACCGCATTCACCATCGGGAGGCGCTATAATCACTCTTGTAGGAGAATTTTGCCAGGCTGAGGAGCAGAAACATGCCAGCATTCCATTTTCGACAAATCCTTTTAAAACAATGGGCCCAGTATAGATCATGACTTGACGGAACTCTGTGGCCTTCTATCTGTCCACCTCTGTCAATGAACGAGGCTCTCTGGCAAATTCTTGAGGCATAGAAGGACGGGGAGCAAGAAGCCTGCCTGACATCATTAGAATTTGCTGTGATCACAACAACTTGTTTGAAGCTGTTTGCCTTTCAGCCACATTTGAACTCTTGTCACTCTGAGAAAGCAGATGTGCATGTAGTGAACAGGGAACTATGTTACCATTTTTACTACTCCAGTCAAAGGAGTTTGGGTAATCTATTACCCAAATGGTGTCTTATCATTTTTCTTTTTTTTTTTTTTTAAGTCATCGATATGGAGCAAAATCTCTGAGGAATATTTCCAGTACCTCGTTGAATCTCTGCCACAAAGGATTAAGGCAGTTATAAAGGCAAGAAGGGTCTAACCCGGTACTAGTAAGGTGTACCTAATAAAGTGCCCTGTGAGTGTATGTTAAAGAGCACCTAGGTTACCCCTTTTTCTAAATTTTATATAAGTGTTTTGTGTCTCCAGAATGTGCCTGTAAAATTTCAGCTAAAAAAATATCAGATTTTTTATTATACCTTTTATAAGTTTGTTTTATACCTCTTAGCACATGGTGGTGTTTTTTTTGTACTGCACCTTTAAGGCTAGTCCTTCGCGCCCACCATTTCCACGTGCCTTTCAGCATGCATTAATCTCCTCTCTCGACTGCCTTAGACATCAGACAGACAGAAAGGAAGATCTTACTTAGCGTTTGTGAGAAATACCACAGTAAGAACTTTACCAATGAGTATTTGATGCTTTTTCTGTGGAGTTGCAACGATGAGTTACTCACAATGTCGTTACAAAGTTCACGCACACACAGATATGCACGCGCACACACACAGCGTGGACCCATTGGCACTCCCTAAGACCCATTCTTCTTTCTGTTTACTGAACTAGGCTGCGTCCAAAATGCCATACTCCCATACTATACAGTACGCTAAAATCAGTATGCGAGCTTAGTGTCTGAATTCATAGAATTCAAAAATCAGTATGAGCTCTGATATTGCAGAATATTACACGGCTATCAGCCAATCAGATTCTAGAACCAGACAGAACTGTTGTATAAATACATATAAAAACATGTAGACTTAATTCAGTACAATATAAATGTATTGCTCCACACAGGGCCCAGATTAAAGGGGACCACATCGACAAAATAACAAAAAATAAAAGAAATCAGGATGATTGAAAAGAATAAGATTAGTTATATTCTTACATGTGAATTCATTACATTAAATTTGCAGCAAGATTCATATAAAGTATATTTTAATGGAAAAAGATAAAAAATGACATTTTAAAATGTGTATACATGTATTTTGTGTGTTTTGCATTGCTTAATTTGTGAATTGAGAGCTCCTGGAACAGATTGGGGTAATGGATCCAACATGTTACCCGAGGATGTAGAGGTGCACGAAAGTGAAGAGGGTGGGGGGAAATGGTGGGGCGTTGAATAGAGTAGGGTTGTTGCAGACAAAAGTGAAGACCAGGGGGGTTGCATTGATGGGTTTGTTGCGGACAAAAATGAAAAGGGTCGGGAGTCACGGAAACAAGTTAAATTGAACAGCGAACATTGGAGGAGATGCCGGATCAGGATCCGGTGTGTTCCAGCACAAAATAAGCCCTGGGGCCTCATGTACGAAGACTTGCGTGGAAATCTTACTAAAACATTGTGTACGCACAAAGCTGTAAATGTGCGTACGCAGAAAAAATTTCAGATGTATGAAACACTGCGTACGCCGAATCTCACGCATATTCTTTTGTACATCTGAATGAACGTGAAACTGAGCGCAACATGCACGAGCACAAAACCCCTCCCTGCCTCCTCCCCCGTATGAATATGCTAATGACTATGCTAATGGCAAAACCCAACGAAAAACCAACGGAAAAAGCAAGCAAAAAGAGAAACTTTGAACAGAATGTGAATTGGAGGTGCTGCTTTCGGAGGTAGACCGGAGAAAAGCGGTGTTATTTGCAAGTTTGTTCTCCGGAATTAACAACAAAAGAAAAAATAGAGTGGGAGAGTTTAGCTGAAGCGGTTAACACAGTTGGGTCTGAACATCGCACCGAGTGAATTAAAAAAAAAAAGACATAGTGTGGTTTATATCTGTAAAATGTTGCAGGACGCTTAACAGTTTCAGTGGCGCTACTCGTTAGACGCATGTGATCATGAATAGACACGTTCGAGCATGAACTCGGCTTGAATCCAGCGTCTGATGAACTCTTTCTTGTTTTTTCCCCCGCTACATATCAGATTTTGCCAACTATTTATCACGAGAAAGACAAGTTGGAATCATCAATAAGTTCATATCAATAAGCATCATATTTTATTTGCACATTTATTGAACGGAAATGTTTCTGATTCACGCATGCAAATTCATCTTCAGATAGTGTCTTTATAGCAATGTGCGTGCGGTAGATTGCTCAGATTACATTGGGAAAACAGGCGACTGCTGCAAATTGCGCTTTAATATTTAGCTGGTCAACTGTATGGTATGGAAACCTTATATACCTGCTGAACCCGTCTCATACAGCTGCCATTGCAAGACTCAGACACTTTGTAGAGAGCAATTTAACACAACTGCCTCTAGGAGTCGCCAATGGAAATAAAACAGACACGCACAAAAAATGTGCGTATGCCAGCAATAAAGCTGCCGTGAACCTGCGCACATTCCCACGTTCAGTTCATTGTTAGTAAATCCAAACGTGAGCGATTCTGAGCGTGAAACCTGGTGTACGCAAGGTTTTTGTGCGTACGCAGCGTTGATACATGAGGCCCCAGGTGTTTTATAAAGATGAGTTGGGGCCGTCAATACAGTAAACAACAACAAGTAACAAGAAAACAGCATGTTTTCTAACACTGATGCAGTGGTTTAGGAACTTTGCATGGCGTTTTCACACTGGCAGTGAAAGCACAAGTTCTTTTCAAAACCACATGCAGTGTGTGACCAAGACTGGCACATTGTGCACTGTGACCAAGATCGCCACTTCTTTGAGGCGTTTTCCTTCTTGTGGACACTGCAGACACAGCACAGCATGCCTCCATCTACCAAAGGAAAAACACAAAAAAAGCCAGTTAGTTGAAATCATACTCATCACCACACTGTAGAAGCCAAAAGTTTAAGGTAACTCAAATGGTTTGTTGCAATCTGTTTCCTCAAATGGTTAAGGCTCAAAAACTAATCCTATTGAGTGCTGTGAACTTGATCCGTTTGAGTAAACGAAGCAACTTGAGCAAAGTAAAACCCAATAAATGAAGATAATTCAAACAGAGTACTGTTAACCCCAATAAGTTAAGGTAACTCAAACCATCTGAGGAAACCGAAGAACTCATTTTTCTCAATGGGACTTCCTGGTAAATAAAAAATAACCACAATGTGTAAAGATACCTGTATCTTCAGTCATCATGATGGCTACAGTAGTGGCTGTTTCTGAAGATTCGTCTTCCATCTGCTGTGCACCTAAAGTTCATAAAACAAAACACAAACTTTTTTTAATACAAACTTTAAATCCTCTATTACACATTCCTAATTTAATTTGTAAGCATTTATACTGTCAATAGTTCAATAAAAAATAACCACAATGTGGAAAGATACCTTTATCTCCAGTCATCATGATAGCTACAGGTGTTTCTATGGATTCCTCTTTTAATTGCGGTGTACCTAAAGTACATGAAACAGCACAATAACAACTTTCTTAATGCAGACTTTTAAATCTCAATTCAGTTTGTCAGCTTGTATACTGTCAAATGTTAATTAGTAAATCCTTGATTAAAATTAGACAGTCCCATTATTTGCATCTTATTCTCAAGAACCAATTCAAAGTGTAAAATACCAACCTTACATATGCTGTTTAATGTCACCTGCATCAATATTCATTCATTCATTTTATTTTATTTTCAGCTTAGTTCCTTTATTAACCAGTGGTCGCCACAGCGGAATGAACCGGCAACTTATCCAGCATATTTTTTATGCAGCGGATGCCCTTCCAGCCGCAACCCAACACTGGGAAACATCCATTCTGGATCAATATTGTATTCATAAATTGTAATTTCCAAACAAGTGAGCTTTTCTCTTTGTGTCAAATGTCTGGCAGACTTCTCAGAACAGTCGTTTTATTTAATCTCAGACTTAAACAACAGCAAAAACTGATTGTAGCATTTGGCAAAACGTATGATGAGTACAAGAAATACCATGTTCACACATGGCCTCTAATGTTTCTTCCACTGGTTTCACCTGGATGGCATCTGCTGTGTGTCTATTGATTTCAAGACATTAAACCATCGCACAAAGTGTTTGATTTCATTTTACTGTTTCAAATAATGTGTACAGTGGTCAAAGGTGCTGTGCAGTGATCACAGTTACATATCTAGTAAACTCTGCTTCTTAAGTTTAATATTCTATATTTATATACCTTACCTTCTGCAGCCATGTGCTCTGACGTTCCCTCTGCCATGTTAGTGGGGTTGCATTGTGCTCCATCTGATATTTATTAGGAGAAACAAAACACTTGTGTAGCATGAGCATAACAAATAATTGGCCTTCTTGCATCACTGTAGAAAAATAATTCATCATACATCAGTATTAAAAGAATGTAATTGGCAGAAATTATATATACATAAAATTTAATTAGTAAGTGGTGTGAAGAGCATAAAAAAAGATAAAAACTATCCATTGTCATGGGCCACAGTCACTAGTCACATTCAGCTAAACAGCTATAGGATAATCTGGGGCCTCATGTATCAACGCTGCGTACGCACAAAAACTTTGCGTACGCCAGGTTTCACGCTCAGAATCGCTCACGTTTGGATTTACTAACAATGAACTGAACGTGGGAATGTGCGCAGCTCCATGGCAGCTTTATTACTGGCGTACGCACATTTTTTGTGCGTGTCTGTTTTATTTCCATTGGCGACTCCTAGAGGCAGTTGTGTTAAATTCCTCTCTACAAAGTGTCTGAGTCTTGCAATGGCAGCTGTATGAGACGGGTTCAGCAGGCATATAAGGTTTCCATACCATACAGTTGACCAGCTAAATATTAAAGCGCAATTTGCAGCGGTCGCCTGTTTTCCCAATGTAATCTGAGCGATCTACTGCACGCACATTGCTATAAAGACACTATCTGAAGATGAATTTGCATACGTGAATCAGAAACATTTCCATTCAATAAATGTGCAAATAAAATATGATGCACAAACTTATTAATGATTCCTACTTGTCTTTCTCGTGATAAATAGTTGGCAAAATCTGATATGTAGTGGGGAAAAAAGAAGAATGAATTCATCAGACGCTGGATTCGAACCGAGTTCATGCTCGAACGTGTCAAAACATGTTTTCTTGTGTCTTACGAGCTGCGCCACTGAGACTGTTAAGGGTACTGCAACATTTTACACCTATAAATCATACTATTTCTCTTTTAACTCCACAGTGCGATGTTCAGACTCAACTGTGTTAACCGCATCAGCTAAACTCTCCCACTCTATTTTTTTCTTTTGTTGTTAATTCCGGACAAATTTGCAAATAACAGCGCTTTTCTCCGGTCTACCTCCGAAAGCAGCACCTCCAATTCACATTCGTTGGGTTTTGCCAAAGTAGAGTAATTTGCATATTCATACGGGGGAGGAGGCAGGGAGGGGTTTTGTGCTCGTGCATGTTGCGGTCAGTTTTACGTTCATTCGGATGTACAAAAGAATATGCTTGAGATTCGGCGTACGCAGTGTTTCATACATCTGAATTTTTTTCTGTGTACGCACATTTACAGCTTTGTGCGTACGCAATGTTTTAGCATGATGTCCACGCAAGTCTTAGTACATGAGGCCCCTGGAGAGGTGCCTTTTTAAAAATCTTGTTGCATTATAATGACGAAACTGAGGCCCCATTCACACAAATACGTTTTAAAATGTGTTTTAGAACGAAAATGATCCACCGCCACACTGGCATTTCACCTAGCATTTCTGAAAAGATCTCCTCTGGCTGATTGCAAAGATCTCGTACACTGATTTTGGACATTTGACTGATTGCTTGCCTTTATTTAATATATTGTATAAACTTATTGTATGTTATACTTTTATCATGGCCATTACTGATTAGTAAAACTGATATTCAAAAAAGGGGACTGGGTGTGTTTCATATTTTTATGAAACACACCCAGTAGTTATTTATTAGTACTAGTATTTATTTATTAGACACTAGTATCTTTTATAACTATTACTAGTAACAATCCCTTTTTTACTAGTCAGTTCTGTTTTTTTACTCGTCTTATGTTAAGACTAGTACAAACGGAAGAGTAGAGTTCAATTAAACATTTTACTAGTAAAATAAAAATAGTTACTAGTAACATTTCAAATTAGTTATATTATCTATTTCATAAGTACTAGTATCTATTTAATAAGTACTAGTATCTAATGAATAAGTACAAGTATCTATTTAATAAGTACTAGTATCTAATAAATAAGTACTAGTATATATTATATAGATACTAGTACCTAATGAATAAGGACTAGTATCTAATACGTAAGTACTAGTATCTATTAATTAGGTAGTAGTATCTCAGTAATAAGTACTAGTACCTAATGATTAACTACTAGTAGATAAAAATATGCACTAGTCACAGCTGGAATACATACTAGTCAAAACTAAATAGTTGATATCTCAATTAGAGATCCCATAGAAATGAATGGGAAAATTTTTAATTTATTACGAGTAACAACATAATAGTAACTAGTCACTAATAAAATAAGTACTAGTAACTAATAAATAAGAACTAGTATCTATTTAATAAGTAGTAGTATCTAATAAATAAGTACTATTATTAATTAAATAGATACTAGTATCTAATAAATATATACTAGTATCTAATGAATAAGTACTAGTATCTATTTAATAGATACTAGTATCTAATGAATAAGTACTAGTAACTAATATAAAGAACTAGTGTCTAATGAGTAAGCACTAGTATATTTTACAATGAACTAGTATCTAATGAATAAGCACTAGTATCTAACGAATAAGTACTAGTACTTAATGGAAAAGATACTGGTATCTAAAATATAAGTACTAGTAACAAGAAAATAGATACTAGTACCGGCTATAGAATAAATGTTAAAACGGCTTGCCATAGACCATCCGCTTCAATCAGTTGGGGTGAAGGGAAAGAGAGAAATGCAATAGCCCAGCACTATACAAAGACTCACGTGTAGGCCTGTATTATTCTTTAGTTAACTTATTTTCCCCATTTTGAATAGAGACAAATGGTCTGCCAAAACGCAAGTAAAGAAACACAACCACTGGTAAGGTCACTTACTTATTTCAAACGAAATCCCCTCAGCAGCTTTCAAAATGGCTTCCAATTGGTTTCTTCCATAAAAGGAAGGCTTCCTGAGGGTAAGGCTGTTGGGCAGTCCAGCAACTTTTATGGTCATGCCCTGATTCATCAGGGACTGGTAGGGGAGCCTTCCAGTACCTCCAGCCTCCTCTGAAAGACAAAGGCACACACACAAAGTCAAACAGCTGGACAATTGTGACTCTCCCCTCTAGCTGATGTACAGCCAGTGTACAGGCTACAAACACATGGGCACATTAGATAAATGATTTATTTATTTATTTGATAATAATATCATGAATTTATGAAGGAACATTAGGGTATCAAGATAAACAGTTTCTTTACACGAGTCTTAAAATATTTGAAGATACACTTACTGTATTTTTGGTTGAACAGATCTTGCACTTTTCCTACCAGTACACTGACTTGATCTTTGGTACTGGGTGTTGTGGCCGAGGAGCTGGCTATAACAACAGACACCAATTCATTTCAGAAAACTGTATTATGTATATTCACAGTATTATTAATAGTATCTGGATGCAGCCTTTATGATGCAAGCTGAGATTGCATCACCCAGAGATGCAGTGTCAGACACAATGCAGTCAATAGAGCTAGTGACATCATTGTGAGAGGTAGGGTTATGGGTGGGGTTAGGTGAGCACATTAAAAAGCATTGGATGCAGCTCAGCTTGCATCTGCACTGAGTCTGCAGCCAGACCCCTCTCAGTATTATAGGCTATTATGAGTCCATTTCTGTGGATATTCATAAACAATACCTTTGAAATGCGGTGCAAAGTTGTTTACTGTGCCTGTTGAGTCAAGGAAATCAGTGGCTCCTTTGCTGCTCAGTTCATACACCTCCAAGCTGGATTTTTGGCGGTCAAAAGACAAAATGGCTGTTTCCACACCCAATTCCTCAAGCTTGGACACCTTTACAATATTTAGATAAATAAGACAACCACAAAAAAAGGAAGTCATTGATTAAACACTAGGGATGTAACGGTATTGTAAATACCGTCATACCGCAATATAAATTTTTTTCGATATTACCGTAGTCGCATGACTCTGTAAAACTATAGGTCTTCTGAGAAAATTTGCTCATGCGAATGAAGCGAACGGGAGGTAGCGAAAACTACAATTCCCATCAGCCCATGCTTGACCATCATCCCTTGCGGTCTGTTGTCGCTACAGATCCAGTAATGCGGAAATGGAGTGTGCTGCTAGAAGCAGGGATGAAAAAGAGCTGGAAAACCCTAAAGCGGGTGTTGTCGCCGCGCGCGTACTGAATAGTGGTGTTGTCGCGCAAGTTCTTATCAGCTGTGTTGTCGCGCGCGTACTGAATAGCGGTGTTGTCGCGCGAGTTCTTATCAGCTGTGTTGTCGCGCGAGTTCTTATCAGCTGTGTTGTCGCGCGCGTACTGAATAGCGGTGTTGTCGCGCGAGTTCTTATCAGCTGTGTTGTCGCGCGAGTTCTTATCAGCTGTGTTGTCGCGCGAGTTCTTATCAGCTGTGTTGTCGCGTGCGTACTGAATAGCGGTGTTTTCGCGCGAGTTCTTATCAGCTGTGTTGTCGCGCGCGTACTGAATAGCGGTGTTGTCGCGCGAGTTCTTATCAGCTGTGTTGTCGCGCGAGTTCTTATCAGCTGTGTTGTCGCGCGAGTTCTTATCAGCTGTGTTGTCGCGCGCGTACTGAATAGCGGTGTTGTCGCGCGAGTTCTTATCAGCTGTGTTGTCGCGCGAGTTCTTATCAGCTGTGTTGTCGCGTGCGTACTGAATAGCGGTGTTTTCGCGCGAGTTCTTATCAGCTGTGTTGTCGCGCGCGTACTGAATAGCGGTGTTGTCGCGCGAGTTCTTATCAGCTGTGTTGTCGCGCGAGTTCTTATCAGCTGTGTTGTCGCGCGCGTACTGAATAGCGGTGTTTTCGCGCGAGTTCTTATCAGCTGTGTTGTCGCGCGAGTTCTTATCAGCTGTGTTGTCGCGCGCGTACTGAATAGCGGTGTTGTCGGGCGAGTTCTTATCAGCTGTCTTGTCACGCGCATACTGAAAAGCGGTGTTGTCGGGCGAGTTCTTATCAGCTGTGTTGTCGCGCGAGTTCTTATCAGCTGTGTTGTCGCGCGCGTACTGAATAGCGGTGTTGTCGGGCGAGTTCTTATCAGCTGTCTTGTCACGCGCATACTGAAAAGCGGTGTTGTCGGGCGAGTTCTTATCAGCTGTGTTGTCGCGCGCGTACTGAATAGCGGTGTTGTCAGCACACTGTTCAGATTGATGCAGACATTGAGACCTCTATCTCACTCATGGTTTGTCCTCTCAAGTGGGGGAAAGACAATGCACAACGTTACCCACTGCTGTCAACCTGGGCCAAGTCATATCTCTCTTGTCCCAGAATCCTCAGTCCCAAATGAGAGGGGTTTTTTCTGTTGCAGGGGACATTGTAAATACCCAGAGATACCAGCTTTTACCAGATTATATTTATATGATAATTTTCCTTTAAACCCATCTCTATCTAAGTGAGTGAGTGATTAAATGTTGAATGTGATGAGTTTTCAACAATACTAAATTGAAACTTTATTTTTTTACATGGTTTAATATTTTTTTGTTATTAAAATTGAAGTTCCTGTTTCAAAGCTTACAGATAGATGGCTAATTTGTATGTCATTGACACTTTTGGCACTTTTTTGGAGTATTTTCATAAGTTTTGTTTTTTCCTGTAAATGATTCAATAAATACCGTACCGTGACATTCATACCGAGGTATTACCGAACCGTGAAATTCTGATACCGTTACATCCCTATTAAACACAAAATAGACAAAAGCTACTTTTAAAAATTCAACACACAGCCCATTGAAACAGCCCATAACAGTGTTCGGCAATATATGAAAAAAGTGTTGTCAGTCACACAAGGCAAAGAAGTTGTCAGGGACCACCAGGGTTACTTTAACTACACATTAACTGTGTTTACATAGAGTCCAATATCCAACTAAGAATTTTGAGCAATTTGTGACAACTAATGCTTCAATTGACCACCTTGATCTAAGTAGACCAGCTTAATTTAGTTTGAGAGGGTGGTATGAGTTTCTTGACAGTTTCTTCAATGTGAGAATATTTGGGCCCAATCCCAGTTTTACCCCTTAGCCCTTCCCCTTACCTCTACCCCTCGTTTTGTGCGTTCATGTGCAAGAGGTCGGGGTGTCCCAATTTTCTTTAGCTTGAAGGCATAGGGCTAAGGTAAAGGGCTAGATAGCCCTTCAAACAGAGATTTTTCAGGACTACACTCGAAACCAAGGGGTAAGAATACAACGGCAGCATAGCCGCTCACAGAAGTCAGGAGATGCACAAATTAGTGTTTTTTATCCATATTATGTATTTTTACAACAAACAAGCACATGTTTTAATACATTCATAACGGCGTTCGTGTTTTACCATCATGCTTTAAAAAAAACCCCTAAAATAAAAACGCCACATTTCACTATCTATAATCCCTAATAATAACAACTCCTGTACAGCAGTCCCGCAACATTCTGACACTCGATGACACTTGAATACCCTGTAAGAAAAGTCTAGTGGCTGTGAATGACCTTTTAAAGTGTCTGCTATAATGTTAATGTTGTTTTCTTGTGTTTACGTAGATGAATATGGCCATGGTGTAAATGCGGAGTAAAGTTACGATCTTATTGCCACATTATATCGTTGTGACAACATGATACCGTTGCCTTAAGTGATTTCCTGAAGATAAATACCAAGAAATAACACAACTCGAATAACTACAGCAGTCACAATCGTCTGATCTCATATGAAGCAAGAGCTCGCGATGACATATGATGGCGTGTGCTGTAGTGCTGTCCCAATTTTTAGGGGTAAATTTTGAAGCCCTTCCCCTTCACACTCTGTTTTAAGGGCCAAGGGTGAGAAGAAGGGGTAGGGGTACAAAAATAGAATTGGGATTGGGCCTTGATGTTGATAGCCTTTAAACAAAAATCAGTTCATCAGCTTATCAATTATTTGATAAGAATTCCTTTCAAGAGTTCACACTTAGCTGATGATTTACAAAGCTTTTTTGGCATGCTGTCCCGGGAGAGAGCCCCGTGCTCAAGGGCTCCTCGAGCCCGGGGCTTCCTCCCGTTGGCAGAGCAAAAAGGGAGCCCGAGCTCGGTGGATCTCAGAACTCCCCTGCTGCTGTAGCTAAGGGAATGTAAGGAATTAGACAAGCTTGATTGTTATGTATGTTGAAGGTCTTTGGATGGTGGGAGGAAACCGGAGAACCCGGGGAAAACCCACGCGGACACGGGAAGGACATACAAACTCCCCACAGAAACACCCACCAGTCCTATAGAACTAGGACAGGCAGTATTCTTGCTGTGTGGTTCGCAGTGCTAACCACTGGACCGCCGTGCCGCCCAATCACAGGTAAAGGAGGAGAATAGGGGAGGAGGGGGGTTTCTTCCAAACGAAGATAAAGTGGACTGAAAACTGAGGCTATTTATGGTGCCTTAGGGCTCATATGATTGGAAGATTAGTGATTAGCAAATACGAGACTGGCCGTGATAAATCATAAGCACGTGATCCTCTCAAAATTAGTTTATGAATAAACTTCACTTAAAATAATGCAAAAAATCTACAGATAAACAATCCAGTTGTCTGTCAAAATGTTCTGCTCACAACTGCTTTCAATCATCATTGCATCAAATACTCGAAAAAAAAATTAAGCCTGTTTCCAAACCTCTAACTTTAGCTTCTTAAGGTGCATTTTAATTCGGGCATCCCTCATTTCAGGGCTAAGGGGTTGCCCGTGTGCCCTCAGTGCAGCTGCCTCTTCAATGTATTTCTGCTTTTCATCTTCTCCCAGCGTGGCCCACCTGCCCTTGATATCATTCATTGTGCCTGTGGACAAAATAGTTGCATAGAAAATGTATTACTTTAGAGTCAGCATCTCTTTTTAAAGGTGCATTCATACAATGACAAGCTGTCCAACACACTAATTTACTTTCTCTGTAACAACTCTGTTAAAACAAGATAACGTAAAGTGAATGACCTGGGGCCTCATGTACGAAGACTTGTGTTGAATTAATACTAAAACATTGCTTACGGACAAAGCTGTAAATGTGCATATGCAGTAAAAAATTCACATGTATGAAACACCGCATACGCAGAATCCCACGCATATTCTCTTTGTACATCTAACAAAGAACTGCACGTGCACGAGCGCAAAACCCCTCCCTGCCTGCCTCCTCCCGCTAATAAATATGGTAATGACGCCACTTTGGCAAAACCAAATGAGAAAGCAATGGCAACAGCGAGCAAAAAGAGACACTTTGAACAGAATGTGAATTGGAGGTGCTCCTTTCAAAGGTAGAACGGAGAAAAACGGTGTTATTTGCAGGTTTGTTCTCCAGAATTAATAACAAAAGAAAAGAAATAGAGTGGGAGAGTTTAGCTGACGCGGTTAACACAGTGGAGTCTGAACATCGAACTGTGAAGGAATTAAAAAAGAAATGGTCCGATGTAAAGGTTTGAAATTTTATTGTGTCTATTTAGGCTGAGTGCAAATAGCACACCTCGTTGGAGTGAGTTGAGTGATTCCCACCCATCACCGTTTGATTGACAGCGACAACATAACTAAAAAGAGGGGCAAACATCAGCGAGAATGGTGTAGCTCATAAAGTGCATGGCAACATGTTTTGACACGATCGATCATGAACCCGGTTAGAATCCAGCATCTGATGAACTCATTCTTCATATCAGATTTTGCCTACTCTTCATCACGAGGAAGACAAGTAGGAATCATTAATAAGTGTGTGTATTATGTTAAGCGCATTTGAGCATCACAAATTATTTGCACATTTATTGAATGGAAATGTTTCTGATTCACCTATGCAAACTCATTTTCAGATGGGGCATTTATAGCAATGTGCGTGCAGTCGATCGCTCCGATTAGATTGGATACAATGGCGATCGCTGCAAATTGCGATTTAATGTTTGGCTGGTCAACTTTATATTATGGAAACCTCTGCTAAACATGCGGATGATCCTGTCCCATGCAGCTGGCATTGCACGGCTCAAAGATACTTTGTAGTGTGCAATTTAACACAATTGCCTCTAGGAGTCGCCAATGGAAATTAAACACACACACACACACAAGTAATGCACAGACGCCAGACATGAAGTTAGAGTGGACCAAAACACATTTTCAAATTCATTTCATGGTTAGTAAATCCAAACGCGAGCGTGAACTCTGGCGTAGGCAAAGTTTTTGTGCATACGCAGCATTGATTCATGAGGCCCCTGATGATTCTGCGTGAGTGAAGTACTTGCCTAATACTACCTTGAAGTGAAGTACTTGCCTAATACTACCTTGAAGTGAAGTACTTGCCTAATACTACCTTGAAGTGAAGTACTTGCCTAATACTACCTTGAAGTGAAGTACTTGCCTAATACTACCTTGAAAAAAATTTCACGACCCATGTAAAGCCCTGATGTAAACAGGGCTACTATGTACAACAACAACAACAGCAACAACAACAGCCCATTTAGTATAAAAATGTTAAATATTGTCTCTCACCTTTGTTTCTAAATACATCTCTACAAAAGAGATTATAAGGTGACAGCTCTCTGATATGAGCTTTGACCTTTGATGGCCGGGGCTCTGAGGAAGCTTTTGTGATTAGAGATCTTTTGTAATTACCGATCCAGTTCTGAAAAAGAAAGAATAACCACAGTATTAGACCAGGGCTGCTTAATCCTGTTCCTGAAGATCTACCAACCTGCAGACTTTAGTTCCAGCCCTGCTCCAAGACTTATGTCTGTATCAAGTGCTACCTAAGAGCTTGGCTTTCTCAATTCAAAGAACGCAGAGAACGGACTTGTGAAGACCGGTCTTGCCTCAGAAGAATGAACTAAGAAAAGAATGCATCCTCTGAGAAATGAGATGCTGCGTTCTTCCTGATGGTCACATGACCTTCAATGAGATCAATTTGTTTTTCGACTTTTTAATATATATATAACATGCACAAAAACCTTACAAATGCACTTTGCACAATACAAACAAAACAAATTTTGATATGAATTTCACCAAATAAACACCCTTAATGTGTTTGTTAAGATTTTCACGGTAATGTTTACTTTCACCATCTCATTTAGGGAAACTCCTGAGATAAATAAGATATAACTCTGAACTTTAATTCAATTCATCTTTGATTCTATAGCGCTTTTACAATGTAGATTGTGTCAAAGCAGCTTCACATAGAAGATTATAGTAAGTTGAAACAGTGTCAGTCCAGTTTTCAGAGAAGTCAGTTCAGTGTGGTTTAATTTCTACTGCTGAGAGTCCAAACACTGAAGAGCAAATCCGTCAATGCGTAGTGAAGGATTCGGATTTCTGCTTTCCAATCCGTCTCATCATGGACCAACGTTTATCCTTTTCATCATCCTGTTTCTCAGTATTTAATTGTGAATTGATTTTAACTAATGAATAAGTTAAAACTGCTTACTGCAAGAATGTTCTGTGTCCTTGTTTCTCTTTTTGCCTGTCTATTTTAACTTTGTTTTCAGGAAACACACAAACCAGCTCATAGGTCATGGATATCTCTCTCTCTCTCTCTCCCCATCTGTTCCTATGACTGGAGGTCCAATACAGAGGAGAAGAAGACACCTGTTCTAGTGTCCTGATATTGCCTATAATATTATAGCTGTTTGATTGATCTATTTTTGAGTATAATTAATTTTAATGTAATTCCTTTTTGTGTGGAGATAGACTGTGTGGAGTAAAGATATTGCAGCAGACTGTTAATGGAAACAGTCTTGAACCAGCCTGATAACACAGCTGAACGTACTAGAAACATCCTTGAGTCTTTAACACAGATGGTCTTTTGTGTCCATTGTGTTCCTGGTTTAGCTTTTTACAGGTCGGAGATCAGCTCCTAATAGCTTAGGGCGATCTCACCTCTAGGCATCAGGTCGCCATCCATATCTGGAGACAGATACAATGCTTTCTTTGACGCACACATTAAGGCCATCCATATCTGGAAGTAGATACTATGTATCTTTGACGCATGTATTTAGAATTGTCTATTTCTGTTGTAACCAATGAGAACTGTTTATCTGGATCCCACCTTTTCTGGACTTGTGTAAAGAGTATAATTGTTCGATTGTTGAAACTGTAAGTCAGAGCGGCCTAGGAACTCATTGCGAGAGTTGAAGCTGGCATCTGCTGATGTAACTGCAAACTATCTTCAGTAAACTTGATTTATTTATTTAAATCTCTGACTCCGGCTCTTCTTCATCTACCAGACTGGTCATTCTTTGGGTTAAACTGTAAATTATCCCTACAGCAGCAGGATTGAATAATATATCTATATAAAATGCTGCATTTCCCGCCTCCTTTATTCAGCCACAATGACTTCTGGGACTTCTTAGGGTGCTTTCACACCTGTGGATCGATTCTTTTGTTTCGAAACAGGGATTAAAAATGTTACCGTGAGTATGTTTACATGGACACAAATAATTAGATTTTAATGCGATTAAGACAATACTCTGATTAAGAGTCGACCATGTAAACAGCGATTTTTGATTAATTTAATTAGATTAAGGTCACAATCAAACTAAAGAGAAATCGAATTACCACATGGATTGTTGTCGGATTATTGAAGTGCATTACAGACATGTAAACACCTTAATCAAACTACTACCGCCATGATAGGACTTTCGTTGCATTTTGCGACAGGATAGTCCACACACACTTATGGCTGTTTGACATTCTTTGCACCTTTGTCAGTGCAGAACACAGACACCTCCATTGTGAAATTCTGAGTTTTTTTCTTCTTCTTCCATTTAGCATGTGGTATCAACTTCCATTAAAACTACACTTCCAGCAGTTCATAGTTGCATCCTGTATCTCGTTTGTCACGGGGGGCATGCATAAATGATTCTGACTGAAGGTGAAAGTGCCAAACTGCAGTTAAAGTCGACAAATCAAAACTAAAACGGGGGTCATGCATAAATGATTCTGACTGCTAAATGATTCTGACAGCTTCAACACTCGCAATGAGTTCCTAGGCCGCTCTGACTTACAGTTTCAACAATCGAACAATTATACTCTTTACACAAGTCCAGAAAAGGTGGGATCCAGATAAACAGTTCTCATTGGTTACAACAGAAATAAACAATTCTAAATACAAATAATTAGATTTTAATGCGATTAAGACAATACTCTGATTAAGAGTCGACCATGTAAACAGCGATTTTTGATTAATTTAATTAGATTAAGGTCACAATCAAACTAAAGAGAAATCGAATTACCACATGGATTGTTGTCGGATTATTGAAGTGCATTACAGACATGTAAACACCTTAATCAAACTACTACCGCCATGATAGGACTTTCGTTGCATTTTGCGACAGGATAGTCCACACACACTCACGGCTGTTTGACATTCTTTGCACCTACCGAGTCAGTGCAGACCACAGACACCTGCATTGTGAAATTCTGAGTTTTTTTCTTCTTCCATTTAGCATGTGGTATCAACTTCCATTAAAACTACACTTCCAGCAGTTCATAGTTGCATCCTGTATCTCGTTTGTCACGGGGGGCATGCATAAATGATTCTGACTGAAGGTGAAAGTGCCAAACTGCAGTTAAAGTCGACAAATCAAAAATAAAACACCCGAAATTGCATGAAACTCCAGAGGTAATGTGAATAGTGTGGTGACGCAATGACGTTAATCGAATTATGTGCTATATTATGTAAAACGGGATCATGAAAGGAACATTCAAAAAGCAACTCATGTAAATGCCTTAATCTTATTATTGTCTTAATTAGATTAAGGCAAATAATTTGATTACTGATGTCCATGTAAACGTAGTCAATGTTGCACTTTGTTCTTGATGTGGTTCGATTTTACACAGCAAAGATTCTAAACGGACCAAAATAACTAAAACAAGTCATGTGCGAGTAAACTCTCCTTGCATTGGTCAGAGTTTCACAATTTATGGTCCTGCTTAGCTGTCATGTGTCCTTATTTTCATTTATAACGATGAGCAATAAGACAAAAAGTGAAGAAGTGCTTTAATTTTGAATGGTGACACTCACAGACATCGTCACCAAATATAAATCAGAGGCTAATGCATTATAGGCTTTACATCAGGGGTTCTCAAGCTTTTTTCACCAAGTACCACCACAGAAAAAAAATTGTCTATCCAAGTACCACCATAATGACCAGTATTAAAGTAGTGTAGCAGGCCTAATTAAGCAGCTGCAGTTCTGCACAGATCATAAACCAGGCAGATTAATTCCTGTTATTAAGAATATTTATTATTGTCGCCAGGGCTTTACATTAACTTTTTGATAACCAGCCACAGTGGCTAGTATTTTTCCAACGTTACTAGCCACTCTGCATTTTCACTAGCCACAATTTTGTTGTTGGGAAAATACTTTTATATGCATAAATATGACTTTGACATGCTAAAATGACTTGATTTCGATTTTGAATAGTGACACCCATTGATATCGTCACCAAATATAAATCAGAGGTAAAACTTTATCATACATAGCAGTTGGCTTATGCATTGTAGGCTTCACATTATAGAGAGAAATAACAGATAAACCAAGACTACAGTTTGGTCAATTTTCCGAACGGATAAACAGCTCTTGTTAATATTTAACATGCCTTCACTTTCGTATTTGACATGAAACGCACATTTACCAGTAGGAATGACATCCCGCCCTACTCATAATTCTCTCTTCATATAGACATATATATGCCTATTCAACGCAATCTCACGCCAATTCGTAACTTTTGATTTAGTGGCTAATTCGTATGAATTCGTACAATCTAATTCGTACAATTTAGTACGATTTGCTCATTACCCAATGACAGTTAAGGTGTAATAGGCTGGCCTATTACATATCTATAATACGCTGTGATATAGCCTGGTTCCAATCGTATTTCTTTCTCACGACAATCAAGTAGCTCCAGAGTTCATTTCAATCAAGACCAGCTCATTCAGGCAATCTCTGACCGATTGTTTTGGTGTGAATCTGATCGCGATTGCTGGATTCACATATGCCAAACAAACCGCTCTAATTAGGGAAATGCACCAGGTTCTGAAAGAAAAGTCTAGGTGTGAAAGCACCCTTAAGTGAGTTTTGCACTCAAGTCTGCATTGGTGCATCCTCGATATCAAGAACACATCTTGGAACTTTCACCCATTCTTCGTTCTTGCAGTCTTGAGTTTTAGAACTGAACTTTACCGGTTGATGATGACATTACACGAGGACGCAAGATCGCCGAAGAACGCATATTGAGAAACAGCCATTATTTAGCTGGTTCAGGTGTGTTTGATCAGGGTTGGAGCTGAACTTTAAAGATCTCCAGTAACAGGATTGAGCACCCCTGAATTAGACCAATTAAACTGAATGTTAATAAAACACTTATGTAATAATCAATAAAATATATAATAAAACAATTATATAAGCAGTTCAACAGAATGCTATATTTATTTGACATGTTGATTGTTAGTGTGGCAGTAAAGTCAAGCTTACTTCTATGACACTGGTGTCCAAACCCATAGCTGATGCAGCTCTTGTTATCAATGGTGAGCCCACATGCTTCATTCCCTCCTGAAAAAAAGATATCAAGGTCTCCCTCTGCTCTGGGTTAATATGCGTTCTCTCTTGTTGAATAAAAACAAAGAAAAAAAAGCTGGTCAGTAATAAATCAGTAACAAAAAATGTTGCAGATCATACCATCGTTCTTAGACACACTTGTCTTTGAAAATCTTCAAAGCAGTCAGTCTGTAGTGAGTAGGCTGTGTTTATGGATCTTCAGGTAAAAGTTAATTTTGTTCCTTTTTTTAACTTTTATTTAAAGAACAAATAATAACATTTTACAACAAAAACAAAGAAAAAAAGCTGGTCAGTAATAAATCAGTAACAAAAAAATAGTTGCAGAACATACCATTGTTCTTAGACACACTTGTCTAATGCTTCTAGATCTATCTTTTACAGTCTGTGTTCTAGATTAGCAACTGTAAGGCTTACCTCTTTTGGCCATCTTCAACCTAAAACATAAACAGACAGAAAGATTTGTGAACGGGCCCTCTCTCTAAACAGCTCAAAACCAATTTTGCATTGTTTAACATAGACATAGCACATGGAAGTAATAAACAAACCTACCACAAAACTCTTTGCAACCTGTTGAAAATGGTAAATGGAGAAAAAAGTTAGGTAAAGTGATGTTAATGTTTTCACAAGCAGGCAGACCTGTGACTTTGGCCTTAATTTTTCAAGTTAAGTGTTGAGCACAGCAATATATGTGACACAGAGACTTATAACGTGCTTAACGTGAAAAAGCTTGATGTGGCTTAATGTACCTAAACATCAACCAGAGAAACACAGATTTCTGTCAAACTTTAGTTGTTCTTTTTAAAGCGGTTGGGGTTAACTACGAGTCCCAGTTCCCTAGATAAAATGGAAAAACATCACATTAAGTGTTTCCTCCTACATTGAAGTCTATTATATGGAAAATAACCGTGAATTGTGAGATTAGCATCATAAATTGTATTGAATCGTGAGTCAGTTTAATCGTTACATCCCTACTCATAAGGTTTAATAATAAATATTATATTTGTTGTTCTCCCTGCATTCGCGTGGGTTTCCTCCGGGTGCTCCGGTTTCCCCCACAGTCCAAAGACATGCGGTACAGTTAAATTGGGTAGGCTAAATTGTCTGTAATGTTTGAGTGTGTGTGTGGGTGTTTCCCAGAGATGGGTTGCGGCTAGAAGGGCATTCGCTGCATAAAAACTTGCTGGATAAGTTGGCGGTTCATTCCGCTGTGGCGACCCCGGATTAATAAAGGGACTAAGCCAACAAGAAAATGAATGAATGAATATTTGTTGTTGTGTTCAGTGTTTGAATTAAAGCATTTAAGATTTCCACTAACCACTACAATTTCACATTTTAAAGATGCAAATATCTTCAAAGCAGTCCGTCTGTAGTGAATAGGGTGTGTTTATGGATCTTCAGGTAAAAGTTAATTTTGTTCCTCCACTTTTATTTAAAGAACAAATAATAACATTTTACAAAACAACAAATATACATGCCAGGGGGTAATTATTAATAAAATACAAATATACAAAATGTACATATGTAAGAATTATATAAATACATTATCCTTTTGACTGCCGCTCTACCAAACGGTTGAGCTGTTTTGACTGTTTTAATAATGACTGTTAAAGTCATTTAAAGAATGACTGTTTTCAATAATGATTCACACTACACAGCGTTGCTGGTTTACAAAAAAACATCAAACATAATTCTGTTGCACTACTACACTTGATTTTGGTTTTATTGTAGAAGAAACAAAACATGTAAAATGAAAATATAAAATATTTTATGGTATACTTCAAAAAAAAAAAAGATTTGGTGTTCAGAAATGATTTATTTTGACTATGTTTTTAAATAAATTGGTTTTACACTTCATATTTTCAGATTTATCATAGTATATGTATTAATTCCGGTACTTTTCAAAAAATAAAGATGATTTAGTATTCAAAAATGCTTTACTTAGATTATTATTGTTTTAATAAATTTCATATTAAACTTCATATTTTCATATTTATTCATTGTAAATGTATTAAGTCCGGTACTTTTTTTTTTTTAACACTTTTATTGTTTCAGAAAAATGTGATACATTCATACTGTATTAGTCACCAAATAACAATCAAAGAACTCCCGCCCCATCCTGACGTTCAAAAAAAAAAAAAAAAAAAAAGAATGGAATAAAAAAATGCATTCTCATGCGAGGAAAGTAATACATAAACAAATAAATAGAAAATAAAGATTAACTAAAATAAGATAAAATAATAATAAAAATAAAAAAGGGCAATTTTGTTAAAAATTAAAAATATATAAAAAATAAATACCATTAAAACATTGACATTTCAACATATACATTCCAGTGAAAGTGAAAAGTATATTAAAGTTAGTCATTACAAACACAGTGTATTTTAACAGTCACATTGTTTGGGATTACTAAACGGTCAGTCCACTCTTATTTAAAAAATGAAGGAAGAAGTCCCAAATCTTGTAGAATATGTGCATTTTTTGTTTGATTGAATAAGTCAACCTTTCCATTGCTATACCAGTCC